>NC_068985.1:3406783-3414044 GCF_001194135.2 Octopus bimaculoides | reverse complement strand
GGCAGAGTTTCTACAGCTGGATGCCCTTCCTGACACCAACCACTCCGAGAGTGTAGTGGGTGCTTTTACGTGCCACCGGCACAAGGGCCAGTCAGGTGGTACTGGCAACGGTCGCTTCTGTTTCAAGAAAACGATACTCTGTTTGTTGCCATGACAGCTAGGATGCCTTGACAGCAAACAGTTTCAGCTTCCATGCTTAAATATCTACATCACTATCACCCTCTTTTTCTTGCATGTTTGCTTTAACTCCCTCTCTTAGTCAGCTTCTCACTTCCTAGAAACCTGTCTTCTTCACTCTTACTCTCCCTTTCTCATTGTTTCACATGTTTTCTCTCTCTTAGTCTCTTCATTGACTACACTTTTTCAGCTTCATCTCTCTCTCTCTCTATCTATCTATCTATCTATCTATCTATCTATCTATCTATCTATCTATCTAGCTGTCTATCTATCTCTCTCTCACACGTTCTTTCATTGTATATTTCGCTATACACCATCACGAAAACCAACATCACTACCAATTCCTCCATCGCCGCCACTCTCATAACTCATAACTGTTTACTTCAGGATCTTATAATTGTAATAATTACTTTTTAAAGCTATCTCTACAGATTTTCCATAGAAATTAGAACCAGCACTGAAAATCATATAGACGTCCTAACTTTCAGATACATAAATGTATTCATATATAAAGCATTGTAACATTCAGTGCTGGCTCTAATTTCTAAAAAAAATCTGTAGAGATAAATAAAAAGTGATTGAATTGCACTGCTAACACAGGTAGGACATAGTATTGACATATAAGCTTTTAATATACTTAGTAGTATTCTATAGTTACAAAATGAAATACAGTGTCCCTGCCAGTAATCAAACTGTGTTGATATCTAGATAACTATGACAAAAGACCAAGACCTCTGGAGTTATGCTGTGAATGAGAAGACCCAGCAAATAAAGTGAGTTCACAGCTGTAACCTACACCAGTGTCACATAACCAGCCCCAGCCCACTCAAAGGTATCTTGGATCATAGGGTGACATGCCATGCTTGAGGAGACCTATTGAGTCAAGTACATCAAAATCAAATCAAATCACAATCAAATGGAAATTGCAGTTGTGATCCCTGTGCCAGTGGCACGTAAAAAGCACCATCCAGATGTGGTTGATGCCAGCTCCGCTTTGACTGGCTCCCATGCTGGTGGCATGTAAAAAGCACCATCCGATCGTGGTCGATGCCAGCCCCTCTAGCCCTTGTGCCAATGGCACGTAAAGAAAGCACCCACTACACTCTTGGAGTGGTTGGCGTTAGGAAGGTCATCCAGCTGTAGAAACACTGCCAGATCAGACTGGAGCCTGGTGCAGCCTCCTGGCTTCCCAGACCCCAGTCGAACCGTCCAACCCATGCCAGCATGGAAAACGGACGTTAAACGATGATGATGGTGATGATGATGATATCGCATTTAATTGTATTTCAATGACTTAACATATGATAATTTAACCAGCAGATGAGTATATACAATGACGGAAATTGTGCAAAACACTTATAGCTCTCTATACATACCTTCAAATTCATTTTCATTTCAATTGAAAAATTCCACCGATTCATCATAAGTCCTTGGATCATCATGTATGCTATTTCATTATCTTTTATGCCACTTCGAAATTGTTTATTCTCTTCTTTAGGGGCATCCAGCAGTGAAGCAGAAAAAAATAATTTCTTTTTATCCAAATCAATATCCATCTGAAACGAGATCATAGATTAATACATAAGAAAATAAGGTTCTGATATTTTACAGTCAGTTTTGTATGTGTGCATACATATACACACACTGTTACTTCATTAGAATACGAAATAGCTAACTGGAAGATGTTTCAAACCTACATAACCACATTGCTGCCTTTCACATCTATTTGTCCCTTGACATAGGTATAGCTGAGTGGTAAGAAGTTTACTTCCCAACTACATTGTTTTCGGTTCAATCTCTCTGCGTGGCACCTTGAGCAAGTGTCTTTTACTATAACCCCAGGCCGACCAAAGCCTTATGAGTATTTTGTTGACAGAAACTTAAAGAAGCACTTCGTTTATATATATATATATATATATATATATTATTTTACTCTTTTACTTGTTTCAGTTATTTAGCTGCAGCCATGCTGGAGCACCGTCTTTTAGTCAAACAAATCGACCCCAGGACTTATCCTTTGTATGCCTAGTACTTATTCCATAGGGTCTCTTTGGCTGAACAACTAAGTTACAGGGACGTAAACGCACCAACATTGGTTGTCAGGTGACGGTGGGAGGACAAACACAGTCACACACACACACACATATATATATCAGGCTTCTTACAGTTTTCGTCTACTAAATCTACTCACAAGGCTTTGGTCAGCTCAAGGTATCATGTAGTGGAACTGAACATGGAACTGTGTGGTTCGGAAGCAAGCTTCTTCCCACACAGCCACTCCTACCCCTATATATGGTGTTAGTGTGTTTATGTCCTTGTAACTTAACAATTTGATAAAAGACACTGATAGAATAAGTACCAGACATTGATAAATACTGGGTTGGATTCGTTAAAGTTCGTCAAGGCAGTGTCCCAGTATGGCTACAGTCTAATGACTGAAACAAGTAAAAGATAGAGAAAAAGGTACACACTGAGATTGAACTCAGGAAAAATACATTTATTGATGAAATCAAAGTAAATATCATCATTGTAGTTGCTCTACCCACTAGTTACATTATATATTGTTGAGCCTCTCGGTGGTAAGGTGGCTGAGTTCCTTTCAAGCATTCGGCCTTATGGGGGCAAAGTGGCTGAGTTCCTTTTGAGTGTTGGGCCTCACAGAGGCAATGACCAAGACCTTTGGCATTATGTTGTGCTTGAGAAGAAGACCCATAAAGCCGAGCAAAATTGCAATCACGGCAGATGCACAAATGGTACCCATGCTGGTGACATGTAGAATCATCCATTACACTCTTGGAGTGGTTGGCGTTAAGAGGGGCATCCAGCCGAAGAAACAATGCCAAATCAGACTGGAGCCTTCCAGAATGCCAACCCATGCCAGCATGGACAATGGACGTTAAATGATGATGATGATTTATCCCAGCCACCACATTAGATACAGCATCATTTCTATCACAATTTCGTTATTGTATGTACAATCTTCTATTTAAGAATATAATCGGAAACATTACCTCTGTGTGAGCTATTCGAACAGGTGTTATTTCACTCATATTTGAAAGTGCTACTTGTAATTGCTGGACTGAAGAATGATCTGTCAGGTACCTTAGAATTGTCCTGTTTTTATTGTTCACTGGTAATAAATAAAGAGAAAAGCAGTGAATGAAAAGGCAATGAGAAAAACGTCTTTTTACATATCCGCTCGTATCTAGAGCAAGTTGGACAAGGGAGTCGATGTCTTTGTAGAGAAAGATTATTTTCTCACTGTTGGTAACAGAGGTAATAATTAACAAATTATGTAGTGCTCAGCTCAAACACAAAGAGGAGTAAAGTCACATGGAACTAAAAAATGGTAAGAATTGCAACAACAATACCAGTAAAAAAAAAGGCAAAAGAGAGTTCTCAAATCAATCAAACTAGGCATTTCATCCATTTGGGTATGCTTTTGCAGAAGGTAGTTTGACAATAATAAAGATATGTTATGGTGAAAGTGTGGATAATTTTTTGACTTCCCCTCATGTATTATATATATATATATATACACAGAGCCCTTCTTGAAGGTTGTGCTGTGTTGACAGACTTGCACTTAAAATACCCACTTTTTCAATCAAATTTTGTAAGTTACTATGGTGACAATGCTACCTCTATTTCTCTTTCTTTCTCCTTCTCTTTCTCTCTCTCCCTCAATGTATTTCTCTCTCAACAACAACTTTTTTCTTCCCCTTCTATTTAATACGAAGGTCTTTTTTAAAATCTAAGCTACATTCTCTATATGCTGAATGACGCAGAAACACACACACACACACACACACACGCACACACATTCAAACTTTTTTAAATGACTATATATATTATATATATATATATATATATACACACATATAGATTTGTTTTGAAGTGTGTTGCATTGTGTTAATAGACTTGCACTTAAAATTCCCGCATTTTAAATCAAAACTTGTTAGTTATTATGGTGACAACACTATCTACCTACCTACCTATCTATCTATCAATTTTTCACTCTCTCTCTCTCTCTCTCTCTCTCTCTCTCTCTCTCAACAACTTTTTCTCCACCCCTTCTAAAAATACATTGTGACATATGTTCTCATTCTTCCCCTTCTTTTCCTCCCAGTAGTAGATGTTGTGACGGACAGACGACAATCCACTTCTCTTTTATAATATAAGATCTGAAAGAGAAACGAAGTTTGAAGCCAAGATGATCAATAGCTCTGCTGGAGAAAGAAATTAGTTTAGCAGTTAAAATAAACATCAATTTGAGCAGCGATACATATTGTTATAGCTAAAAGCAGAAACAGAGAGACAGAAAGACAAGCTGGCAGACAAGGAAGCAGATGGATGGATGTATGGATGGATGGACAGACAGGTGGGTGGACTGACAGATGGACAGACAAACAGACGAATGGACAGACAGACAGACAAATAGAAAAGATCTACTGAATCCTTACCGTAGAACTGGATTGTAAAATGTACTTTATCAGAATAACTCGCACACGGAGTGATGTCAAAAGTGGACCAAGAAGGAGGCGCTGTATCAAACTGATAAATATTATAAACATATGCTTCTGGATTACCAGGCTGCAAGAAAAAGAACAGTTTGGTTCTACCTTAATTGATAAAGGGAGAGGATATTGTTGGTGATGGATGTGCTTATTTTAAGGATGAGTTGCAGCACCATGAAAGAAAGAGAAGGATTGTGATGTAACAAACTAGAACAGACACTGAACTGTAGAGGATAGTTGGACAGATGGAAACTCAAAACAATGTGACCTGAAGTCATTTTTTATGCCTGGTATATGTTTCCAAGTCCCACATGTTGATAATAATGTAGCAATCTGTCTTCAGATGAAATGTAACTCTCAGTTGTGATGGTTTATTTGCATGAGATGCAGTCTGGGACTTGGATTCTTTATTTCACGGTCCATTATGTTCCTATGCGCCAGTAGGTTCCAACATAGACCACAATGAAAGTGGACAAGATGAGCTCAGTCAACCTGCGCTGGATTAACCATTGAGTAAAATAAACACACACTAAGGGCACCCAGGGAAGGCGACACCACCGAAGGGGTAAATGGTTTATGACACGTAAAAAAATATTGCATTAAAGTTGTCAAAATAATATTCTTTTCTACTCTGAGCACAAGGCCGGAAATTTTGGGGGAGGTGGCCAGTCAATTACATCAACCCCAGTACACAGCTGGTACTTAATTTATTGACCCCGAAAGGATGAAAGACAAAGTCGACCATGGGTTGTCAAAATAGTATTCAAAATAGTTTATGCGAAAGGAAATTTAATTTCAAAGTGTTCATGGTATCACAGTGAAGACCAGATTGCAATTATACAAAAAAAAGTAGGAGAAAACTTTTCAAATATAAATAAAATGAAATTATACAAAAATAAACATTATTTTTCATCTTAGTTTTGCTTCATTTTGAAAAATAAAAATTTATTTTATGGTTTACTATTTTGAATTACATATAAATGGAGGCACCAAAATCTTTTTACTGCTTAGCCTGTCTGTGGATCTTAATCTGGCCCAGTAATCAACAAAGCATGGCATTTCTCTTTGGTCTCGTGTACCTCAGCACAGCATTTGTGGTTAATGAATTTATTGATACAGCTTAAAATGAGAAGGATAGTGTTGTGGTATTAATACAGTCGGTAGAGGTAGGGAGGCTCAGAAATGTAGTTTCCAGTAAAATAACACAAATGATACAGAAATTCATAACTTATTGAAGTTTGTTAAAACATCAAATACAAAATGTACGCACCATCCAAACATCCACACGGAAGATGACAAGTCTTTCAGCAGTTTCACCGATATTGTCTGTCCAATTTTTCTGAAAAAAGAACAAAACAAAACAGAGGACGTTGAAGACTTCACAATATAAGATTCCATAAATGTAAATAGAAATAACTATTTCTACATAAAAAGCACTCACTACACTCTCGGAGTGGTTGGCGTTAGGAAGGGCATCCAGCTGTAGAAACATTGCCAGATCAGAATGGAGCCTGGTGTATCCGCTGGCTCTCCAGACCTCAGTCAAACCATCGAACCCATGCCAGCATGGAAAACGGACGTTAAACGATGATGATGATGATGATGATATATACATGCATGTATATATATAAATATATACATAGAGATAACGAAATAATTTTATTCTCAAACTCAGGATAATGCTAGTAATACAGCATAATCTAGCCATATTTTGCAGAAAAATCTGACAGCATTATCCTGCGTTTGAGAATAAAATTATTTCCTTATCTTTCAATACATCTCAATGCTTCTAAAGCAAACTTTGTTTGTTGACTTTCAACGTCAGTTGAATTTAATATCTCTAAATGGCACATATTCTCACCTGATGACCGCATACACTTGATGGCTTCTGCTATGCTGAGTTCTCAACTGGTGGCACTTGCATGTGCAAGGTGCGTGCAAAACATATATATATATATATATTGTTGTATTTCAGCATGGTTGTTTGTTTTTTTGACACTATATATTTTTCCTTCACTCGTTTATTACTGTTCTTTTATTATTTCACTCCAATGGAGTAAGTGGAGCAAGAACACACATGGAAACAAAAAGTGTCACTAAAGAGGTCACAGATGTGTGACAAAAAAATTCTGGACAATGGACATGAGTTAAGATAACAAAATAAGAACAGTAATAAATGAGTAAAGAAAAAATATATAGTACGTGTGTTTACTTGGCAAAAACAAAATGACTATCCTGAAATACAACAATATCTGTTTCAGTACACGATTTCACATCCGGAATCTTGCAAAACGAATTAATAAACATAAGATATATATAGGGAGATGTACTTGCATAGCAAGTGACTTGATCTGAGATTGTGTGCTGAAACGAAAACAATTGCAGCGGGGAAGATGTTTATAAGCCTTGAAACCATGTTCATTGCCTTGAAACCATGACCTGTTCACTCACAGAATTTTGTCAGTGAACAGGTTGCGATTGCAAAGCAATGAAAATAATTTGACAAATTAAATTTAAATGTTGAAGTGAATTTAACAGATTTTGTGCGTTTTTAAATGGCTTATAAACAT
>NC_068985.1:3402788-3405978 GCF_001194135.2 Octopus bimaculoides | reverse complement strand
TTACGGTACTTGAAAATAAACTACATTTTTCCATAACATTGCATATTTGAAGAATGGCTCAAAACAATGTATGTGAATGCATAAATTTATTGAACTTATGACATATTTGGGTGGTGGTGGTGGTGGTGGTGGTGGTGGTGGAATAGGACATAATTTATTTTCCAATTTTATTTAATGACTATTTGAAAATGAATTCAAATCCTTTAATTGGATTTCAAAAATTACCTGCGTAAAATACCATTCTATAGTGATGTTTTCATTGGATGCCTTCTCAAAATGATATCCAGTCCACACATTACACATCACACCACGGAGTTGACGCTAAAATTACAATGATATTACATCTAATGATATTACAGCTCAGACAAATTGCTAAAAGTAGGGGGATGAAATATTTAATCAAATGGATTCGACCAGAGAAATAAAGATGAAAACGACAAATGTTAATGGAACAAAGTGATAAAGTCTCACTGCCTTTGTCACATTCTAAAACAACTGGATGATGCTTTTAATTCTAAATAAATGAAATAAGTATTTAGAAATGAAATAAAAATTATTTAACATAACCAAAGTTCAAAATTTCCCCAAGATGAAGGCTGGAGGGTATATCAGCCAAAATGTTGTGTTAACAACAAACAAGATGAGGACAAATATCCATCAAATGTAAATAATGTAAATAACTATTCATCTCTTAAATATAGAACTGAACCATGAATTTGTTGTTACATAATACATACCATTCCAATATATTCAAAGGTGGATTTTTTCAGGAAGAAGAAACTTAAGGCATCAGTCATTTTCAATTTTGAAGAAAATCTTTCCACAAATCGATCACCAATCTGAAGTTTCTCAACATTCTGGCATTGTCCTGTTGCTTTGATAATTGTGTACTTGTGACCTGTAATCAAATCAACATAACTGTATTAATACAATAAATATTTTAAATTGGTCATAGAACTTGTCGTAATATGTTAAATTACATATAAAAACTATAGATTTTTTTAATTTACTCATTTTCTGGTTCTACCTGTAAGTTGTGGCATTCTTTTATTTGTTTTGGTCATTAAGCTGTGACCATACTGGAGCACAATCTTGAACAATTTTAATCAAATGAATAGATCTCAGTACTATTTGCATCTCGTGTAGAGATTTTAGAACTAACTACTTGGCTGAATGTAAGATCAGCAGGGGTGTGTTTATTTATATATTGCAAACTAGGATGAACGACTGCCATGTTTAGCAGACAGGTATAACCAGTACCAATGAAGGGTTATACCGGGAAACCAGTTGCTCTATTGATTCTTGTCAGTGCTAGACAGGAGTTGTTTGCTCCTTTGTTTGCAATATAACGGACACAGATAATGTATCATTAACCAGCTGTTAAGAAGAGTAGTAACAGTGTTCAGTATGGAACAATCGCATTGAGGTGGTAACGCCCATTACTTTTTAGAGTTAAACGTATTTTCATTATAATGTTGCAGATAAGACCATACATACATCTGAAATGTTATTACGAGTTCAAATATGCCAGTGACACATTCAAACTTCATAAATACGCCATTCACTGTGTTTTGTCAAGAGAAAATTTCTCACTGTACACAAATGGTGTAAATGCACCTAAACCAGATCACAGCACCACCTATCTAGACTGCGAGATGCTAGCATTTCAGAGTGGTTATCTCCTTTTCAGTCCCAGAAACCCAATGTTGGCTCTGTGTGCTAAGAGAGACAACCTCTCTTTTGTTATTCCAGTCAACATATGGCAGCTGGCTGTGCAAATTGATGGCTTGTCATGATTAAATTATGGGGTCGGAGCGCTAAGCAGTGATACGCATAAACGACATGTCGATCTGCTCTACCAGTCGATGTATATTCACTGGAATGATATAAAAGAGATTGTCTCTCTTATCAACTCACAGTGCCGCCGTTCAGTCTCTGTGACTACAGAGGATATAACCACTCCAAAATGTTTGCATCTCACAGCCTGGATAGGTGGCGCTGTGAGCTGATTTAGGTGTATTTACAACATTTGTCTACAGCACGAAATTTACTCCATGACAAAACACAGGGAATGGCTGCTGAAGTATCTGAACTGATAATAAGATTGCATTTATACACATCACTGCTTAGCTCTGCCACCTCGTAATATATATACATTATATCTCACAAACTTTAAAACTTGTCATAAATATTTACTATCTTACCAGTGTAGTAGTCATATATGATTATATTGGCACCATGGGAGACATTTTGGTTTTCTATTTCATGCAAGACATATTTCTTGTTCATGTCAAATATTAACTGTAGAAAAGTAAAAACAAAAATAAACGATCGTTATATATTATCTGCAAAAAGTAATTATAAATCATTCTTGAAATGCTGAACTTAGAAAACAGATCTCACACAATTATAATGGATCCTAGTTTTTAAAAGGTTTCTTACCTTGCAAAATTATGCTAAGAAAGGGATCAAAATTATACTGTATAGTATGTGCGAATGCTTAATTCTAAGTTCGAGCCATCCTTTTTATTATGTTAATGGGCTTTGTAAAAATGATCTTAGTCAAAATTTTTCATGTCCACAGACTCCTAAATCTAAAGCTTGAATTTATCAAACATTTATTCTCTGCTGTGGTGCCGTGATAAGCAAAATGGTTTCGGTTCTTGGCTGAAACTTCAGTTTTGTCACAAATATTCTCAAGAAATGATTTACATTTGACGGATATTTGTCCCCATCTTGTTTGTTGTTAACACAACATTTTGGCTGATATACCCTCCAGCCTTCATCAGAGGTCATAAGGAAATTTCATACCTGGGTTCTTATTCCTAAGGTATTTTTCGATGTTATTATTATTATTATTATTTTATGTTTGACTTTTGTTTTGCATTTGTACAAGTTGGATCCAAGTCTCACCCAGAGACCTCAAGAGACAAGTTAGAAGTTCATGTAGGTGTTATGCCTAGGGTACCATATATTTGGATTTGTACAGTTTTGTTCTAGTGAATGTTTAAGAAACCATAAGAAAATTATGTGTTTGTTTTAAAATTTGAGATCACATAGACAGTATTTTACGTAGGATATGGGCAGTTCCCATGAGCACTATCTTTTGAACTTCAGCCATTTTGGGGTTTCCTGGCATCTGAGCTAGGTAGTAATCAGCCCGTTTCGCTGTCATTCCCAGGGCACCTAT
>NC_068985.1:3393878-3401928 GCF_001194135.2 Octopus bimaculoides | reverse complement strand
TTTAGCATCCAGTCCTCAGAGTTTTTCAGATAGGTGTCTAGGCCAATTGTGGCTACCTTCATTGATAATGCCAGCTGTAGTAGTCCTCGACCTCCCTCTTTTCTTGGCAGATAAAGACGTTCTATATCTGCCTTAGGGTGGTGCATTCTATGCATTGTCAACAGTTTTCGTATTTTTCTGGCAACATTACATATTTCAGTAATTGACCAGTTAACGATATTATTATTATTATTATTATTATTATTATCATTATTATTTAGGTCACTGCCTGGAATCGAACTCAGGGTTTTGGGGTGAGTAGCCCACGCTCTTAACCCCTATGCCATATGCCCATGGCTGATATACCCTCCAGCCTTCATCAGGTATCTTGGGGAAATATCCGTCAAATGTAAACAATGTAAATAATTCCTCATCTCTTAAACATAGAACTGTATTCTCAAGAAAGGAGTACATTTCTTATCTAAAGAGCTCAGTCTTACCTTTTCAGTAGTTATCTTCTCGAGGAATATTTTCTCATAGTGCATGGCGAAGACATTTGGTATTTTAGGCAAGGATATGTTATGAGATTTCATATTTTCACAGAATATTCCAAATGGTAACTAAAATCAGAAATTATCATATCAAGTATTCTTTTAAAATTACTTCTCTAGATAACAAGGGTAGCTTGGAGTAGTGCTCATGTGCAGGTTCCATGGACATCAACACATGAATCTATCGTGGTTAACTTTACAACGGTGGAGGCGCAATGGCCCAGTGGTTAGGGCAGCGGACTCGCGGTCATAGGATTGCAGTTTCGATTCCCAGACCGGGCGTTGTGAGTGTTTATTAAGCGATAACACCTAAAAGCTCCACGATGCTCTGGCAGGGGATGGTGGCGAACCCTGCTTTACTCTTTCGCCCCAACTTTCTCTCACTCTTACTTCCTGTTTCTGTTGTGCCTGTAATTCAAAGGGTCAGCCTTGTCACACTGTGTCACGCTGAATATCTCCGAGAACTACGTTAAGGGTACACGTGTCTGTGGAGTGCTCAGCCACTTGCATGTTAATTTCACGAGCAGTCTGTTCTGTTGATCGGATCAACTGGAACCCTTGACATCGTAAGCGACGGAGTGCCAACAACAACACAACTTTACAACAAGTTAAACACAGCAAGCTCTAGAAGAGAATTGACCAAAAACAGGAATTGAAACTGGGCTGTAGAATCAGCCTGCTTCGCTTCTAAGACGTTTTTCAATAGAAGAATGCAGAAATTACTAAGTCAGTCATAAATATTGAGGAAACAGGTTATTTATATAAAATGACATTATGTGTCCCATAAACGTCTCCTTTTTTAACAGAAAACATTTTAAAATATTAATTCCTTCATGGAAAATTCCTGATTCACTTCAGAAATTATATATGTCTTTTATCTCACCTGTATATCTTCATAAGTAGGGTTTGTGTGGAAACCAACATAATCATTTACAATGATTCCATCTACTTCTTCGAATTTTACCCTCACAATATTGTTAACATCTGGTTTTATTTCAGGAAACGTCCATGAATCTTTAAAATATGAATGCAGATATTACTTACAGTCATAAAGCCTGGTTGAGCAATGCTTCTTTCACAACTTGTCTTAATCACTGGACTGCGACCATGCTGGGACAACGCCTTGAAGGGATAATGTGACCAAATTGACCCTAGTACTTCATATTTTAAAGCCTAGTACTTACACTATCAATATCTTTTTGTCAAACAGCTAAGTTGCAGGAACGTAAACAACACTGGTTGTCATGTGGTAGTGGGGACAAGTACAAACACACACACACACACACACACACACACACACACATGTTAATGTGTGTGTGTGTACACTGGCTCGGGAAGGAAATAGGCTCAGGGTGTTCAAACCCAGGTCCAGAAGATTTTACAAACTTCTTTTTTTATTATTTATTCATGTTCTTTGTTCTTTGAGAAGAAACCTAATTCAAGGTTCTTTTTACAGATCCCTTTTTACTCACTGTTTGCTAAACCTGAGAAAAGTAAGTAGGGAGGCAAATTTTGATTTTGAACCCCCTAAATATTTTAGGTGGTGCGCTTGCACCCTCTGTTTTCTGGTCCCATGTATATATTCTTATTCTTTCATTTGTTTCAGTTATTTGACTGTGGCCATGCTGGAGCACCACCTTTAGTCGAGCAAATCGACTCCAGGACTTATTCTTGTGTAAACCTAGTACTTATTTTATCGGTCTCTTTTGCCGAACCACTAAGTTACGGGAATGTAAACACTCCAGCATTGGCTGTCAAGTGATGGGGGGATAGACACACAAACACGCGCGCGCGCGCGCGCACACATGACAAGCTTCTTTCAGTTTCCGTCTACCAAATCCACTCACAAGGCTTTGGTCGGCCTGAGGCTATAGTAGAAGACACTTGCCCAAAGTGCCATGCAGTGGGACTAAACATGGAACCATGTGGTTGGTCAGCAAGCTACTTACCACACAGCCACTCCTGTCCCTATATTACGTAAAAGAATAGGGACTTGGAATCCAGGCAGGTACCTTATTAACACTCAGATACAATCCAGGTTCTGGCTAACCACATGAAACGACAGGGGCCATACAAAACTCCTTAAGATAAACAATTAATCAGTACTTCACCTGATAGGTAAACCCTGAGTTTGCTCCATTGCATTTCATACAACATAGAGAGGATATAATGAAGACATCAAAAAGAAGAATGGAGAATTATACATCATCAAAATTTCTTTATTGAAGCAATATTTTCATAAAATTCCAATCCAACACATGTTTCTGCTGGATAAATGTCCACGTGTCCTTTGATGTAGCAGTTATATGCATTTAGTTGATTCGAATTTAAATCAGTCGCAGTACATGTTTATCCCAGGCAGATATTACTGTGCAGCTTTGTTCAAGGTTTTACCCATCTGGGTGGGTGAAGCGAACTGAGTATTCAAGTCTTAGACAGTTCTTTGTAAAGTATGTTCATGGTGAGTGACCATAAAACTTCAGGGTAGAGGACAGTAGAGTTAGCATTGAAATACAATATGACTATAACATTTTTAGATATTAAGGGAACAGAATATTTTATTACACTTAGAAGGAGAAAGATCCTTAATTAGATTAGGAGAATGTACCTTAATTAAGATGCATTCACACCATAGACCACTCATAATGAAAATATTATAATCTATATATATAAAACTGAGAATGTGTGCCTGTCTGCCTGTCTGTATGTGTGCATCGCTAAAACTTGAGAACTATCCAACCAATTTCATTCAAATTTTACACATGCCTTATTTAGGGTCCATGCAGTGCCATGGGCCAAAACAATTGTCAACTTCTTGCCTAATGCGAGCCCAGAGCAATCTCTTATCTTTTACACTATTTCAGTATTACATGTCAAAAGTGAAACAATAATATCTCTATTGTAATGTGAGATAATACTTTCAGTTTAATACTTTCACTATCAATACTGAAACTATTATCTCACATATATACATGAATACACACACACACTCACACACACACACACTCACACACACACACACTCACACACACACACACACTCATACACACATACAACCAACTACTTACCGGCAATGTATGCATGTAACTTAATTTCTTCTTGGCTTGAGTAATTGAGACACAATTCGAAATGGGTAGAAATTATCTGACGTACTTGAGCCATATCTGTTGCCACCTGAAGAATTTGTGGAATCATTTCAGTGAGAAATACCTCTCAACATCAATTCAATGAAATTCTATTTGATGATGATGATGATGATGACGACGACGACGACGACGACGACGACGACGACGACGACGACGACGACGACGACGACGACGACGACGACGACGACGACGACAATGATGATGGTGAGGAGGAGGATATTGGTGATGATGGGGATGGTGATGAGGATAGGATAGAAAGTGTTGATGTGATACAGGTAAAATTGGTCAATAGTTCCAAAGTCAACAACAAAAGCAGTGACGTGGCAATTAAAACAAAGCAAAAGCTTGTTCTGAGTTCTTTTTTTTTTTAATTGTAATTTCGCAAACTGAGTAGAGAAGTCAGAAGAGAACAATGCACCAAATACAGTTCCAGATTTAAGAGACGAGGAATTATTTGCATTATTTACATTTGACGGATATTTGTGCTCATCTTGTTTGTTGTTAACACAATGTTTTGGCTGATATAACCTCCAGCATTCGTCAGGTGTCTTGGGGAATTTCGAAACTGGGTTTTCATTCCTAAGGTATTTTTCGATATTATTATTATTATTATTACATCGAAAAATACTTTAGGAATGAGAAGCCAGGTTCGAAATTTCCCCAAGACACCTGATGAAGGCTGGAGGGTACATCAGCCGAAACGTTGTGTTAACAACAAACAAGATGAGGAGAAATATCTGTCAAATGTAAATAATGTCAATAAGAATACACCAAATGTAAGCCTTTCTACTATAGGCACAAGGCCTGAAATTTGGGAGAAGGGGTAGTCGATTACGTCCACCCCAGTAAACAACTGGTATTTATTTTATTGACCCCTGAAAGGATGAAAGATAAATCGACCTCAGTGAAATTTGAACTCAGAACATAGGTGAATGAAATGCTGCTCAGCATTTCATCCAGCATGCTGATGATTCTGCCAGCTCACTGTCTTCAATACAGCAACTATAACAACAACATTCTTTTTTTATATCGTGACTGTATGTGTTTAAATGGTAACAGTTACAGCTATGCTTAGGATTTTTCATCATCATCATCATCATCATCATCATCATCAACATCATCATCAACATCATCATCAACATCAACATCATCATCGTTTAACGTCCGTTTTCCATGCTGGCATGGGTTGGATGGTTTGACTGAGGCCTGGAGAGCCAGCGGCGGCACCAGGCTCCAATTTGATCTGGCAACGTTTCTACAGCTGAATGCCCTTCCTAACACCAACTGCTCCGAGAGTGTAGTGGATGCTTTTACGTGCCACTGGCACAGGAGCCAGTCAGACAGGCCTGGCAATGATCACATTCAGATGGTGATTTTTACATGCCACCAGCACAGGAGCTAGTCGGGGCAGAGCTGGCATCAACCTAGTTTGGATGGTGCTTCTTATGTCCCACTAGCACAGGAGCCAGTTGGGGTGGGAGAGGGTGGCATCGGCCACATTCAGATGGTGCCTTTTACGTGCCACCGGCAGAAGAGCCAGTCGGAGTGGGGGATGCTGGCATCGACCATGTTCAGATGGTGCTTTTTATGTGTCACCAGTACAGGAACCAGTTCAGGCAAGGGGGAAGGAGTGGTGCTGGCATCGACCACCTTCGGATGGTGCTTTTTATGTGCCACTGGCACAAGAGCCAGTCGGAGCAAGGGGGCTGGCATTGACCATGTTCAGATGGTGCCTTTTATGTATCACCAGCATGGGATCCAGCCAGGGGGCACTGCATTGACTACGTTTGGATGATGCAACAGGATACTGTTGATGCAGGTAGCTGGTCCCTCAAGGGGGTCAACCTTTGGCAGACTCTCCTCCACCCATTCATTCTCTACATTCAGCAATCTGTCATAATGGCATCTTCAAGCCTCTTTCCTTGCAGAATCATTAAATGCAAGTGCACCATCATCCATGCAGACACATTTCTATCACACACTGTCTTGCAATCCGAAATACTTCCGCTCTTTGGTCCTCACATTCCAGAACATTAGCAAACTTCTTTTCTGCTACTCTCTTGGCTAGATATACCTGTCCCCTAGCTTCCCTTCCCTTTTGGTTATCTGATACAGCTCCCTGTTACCCACCACTTGTCCAGTCCTTCAAGGCTTGTTTCTTTGCTCTAATGGCCCTGTCTACAGTATTGTTCCACCACCATGTTACCATAGGTCTGGAAAGGATTTTCATAAGTATAAGCTAACAAATTCTTTTTAGATGAATTATACTTTCCCTGGCATATAACTGGTATTTAACAATAAGGTGAGGGAGGTATTAGGTGAATAAGGAACGTAGATTTGTTTTTCTCATTTTCAGTTCATCACTTTTTTATTTCGTTTTTGGATTTGGTTTGCAAGATTCTTTATGTGAGTTCGTGTGTTGAAGCATATTTTGTTGTGTCTGGGGAGAGTCATTCTCTTTTGGTGCCTTATAATTTAACACACTCACCGGTAAGTGGAAATTTTACCGGTGAGTGTGTTAAATTATAAGGCACCAAAAGAGAATGACTCTCCACAGACACAACTTTTTTTCATTGTTAGACATTTACACAGAACACAGTGGTTCAAAGAAAAAAAAGTGGAGTGAGTTTGTGGAGTCGTGTTCATAGTAGAAGAATCTGTGTTGAGGGGGAATGAAGACTTTACTTGCAAAATGGTGTTAGTGTAGGCGCTTGTTTTTGCTACACAGTAATTTAACAACCATAGCTGTGAAAACAGCCAAATGCAAACATAAGCCAGTTGTTATGCTTCACTCAGGTCACTAAACCTATGGCATTCATTTCATCTATTTGTTATATTTGTCAAGTTCTGTCTTTTCTCTTCAGGTTTGGTGCCATTTATTGTCCTCTAAGACAATTCTGACTGATGACATTAACAATGGAAAACTTGGAATGTGTTTCTATATAATTCAAGGGCCATATTTTTGCTGGAGACATTTTACTCCATCTGAAAGATTCGGTTTTTGCTAATGAAAATATCCGCAAATAGAATTCAAACTGTGCAAATTCAATCTGAGGGAAGGACCTGCTCCACGAAATTATTTTATAGGTACCCCAGAAACATAAAAGGCACAAAAATGATGTAACTAATAAATCAAAATTGAATTAAAAACATATGCATAGAAAAAGTTCAATCTATTTTATAAATAACAATTTATTAATATGAAGAAACATCTTACCCAGGTTCCATGATGTGAAATTTGAAAAAGTGGTATAGTCTCTGTATGACCAGGTACACAGGGTGAGAGCTTTTGCAGTGGATTTACAGAGCAAGAACCTATTCTTGTTCCTTTCAAATCTATATTAAAAGATATGTGTATCAAAAGAAGATATGTGTATTAAAAGCTGACTATATCATCTTCATTTACATACATACACACACACACACAAACACACACACATACATACATACATACATACATACATGGCGGTTGTCTACTCTTTATACAGCGTTTGACCACCTCCTGTGCCTACACCTTAGAACCCTCATGGCATCTGATGTGGCTTTTTAAACCAGACACTGTTTTGAAAAGACACCCACATAGATTGCACATCCGATTTGGACCACCAAGAGCTACAGTTAAGTTCTGATCTTTGTAGATCTTAAAATGTCTTTTGAGGTCTCCGTTGGATTTGCAAACCTTCTGGCATACCTTGCATTGAAAGGTGTGCACAGACATAGGCAGAATAGTTGGTGGAGGTTAGTTTTCCATGGGTTCGCAAATGAGATTTGAGCCCAGCAAAAGAAAGGCATCGTCTGCCACAAACTGTGCGCACAGAAACGTCATTGTGATTCACCTCGATCGTAACATTCTTCCTTAGATCTCTTCTTTTTTTTACATACATACATACATACATATATACACATACAAACATACATGTATGTATGTATGTATGTATGTATGTAAGTATATGTGTATGTATGTAAGTATGTGTGTATGTATGTATGTATGTATGTATGTATGTATGTTCTGCAAGGAAGAGCCATGTAAAAGTGGCAACAAACATTACTGTTTCGAACTGTTATTATGCGAATCCTTTTCAGAGATTTTAAAACCAACTCCTTTCACTCATTGCAAGATCAGCAGCTGATTGTCGCTTCTTTGCTTCTATATTGTGAGGAGGGACGGATAGCTGCCATCTCTAGCAGGCGAGCATCCAGTACTGGGGACAGTTACACACCCAGAAAGCAGCTGGTCAGCTGTTCTTGCCACGCTGGGGTAGGAGTGGTTTGCTCCCTTGCTTGCAATATCACAAGCAGAGGTTGTGTGTCATTAACCAGCTGGAAAAGAAGATGTCTTCCTTGGGTTAAAAAGGTAGTGGCATTGTTCTGTAT
>NC_068985.1:3388801-3391368 GCF_001194135.2 Octopus bimaculoides | reverse complement strand
GGAAAGGAAAGGAAATCGAACATAGAAGTCTTGTATATATATATATATATATTAATTATATATGTTCTCAATACCATTCTAATATCCTTCCTAAACTCAAAAGTTGTTTCAGCGATTTTATTGGATGGTGAAAGACAATAAAACTTTTGAAAGAAAATTAAATTCTGATCTAACGAACAAGAACGGAATGTAGCAATTAATTTCATGACATTTCGCGTTGCATTCTTTTATTCTTTGGATGATTCATAAAAAATTGTTACATGCTATTGATTCTACGTGAATCGTCAAGTATCTCAGTTGCTAAACAGTGTACACCAATATTTATTGTACTGTTGATAGTGGAGGCGCAGTGGCCCAGTGGTTAGGGCAGCGGACTTGCCTCATGGGATCGCGGTTTTAATTCTCAGACCAGGCTTTGTTGGTGCTTAGTGAACAAAAACGCCTGAAGCTCCACGAGGCTTTGGCAGGGTGGGGCGAACCTTGCTGTACTCTTTCACCACAACTTTCTCTCACTCTTACTTCCTGTTTCTGTTGTACCTGTAATTCAAAGGGGCCAGCCTTGTCACACTCTGTGTCACGCTGAATCTCCCCGAGAACTACATTAAGGGTACAGATGTCTGTGGAGTGCTCAGCCACTAGCAGACTGTTCCGTTGATTGGATCAACTGGAACCCTCGTTGTCATAACCAACAGAGTGTCACAATTGTACTGTTAATATTAATGTGGCATTTTAAAATGGTGAGCTGGCAGAATTGTTAGAGTGCCAGGCTAAATGCTTAGTGGAAATTCTTCCGTCCTCACATTCTGAGTTCAAATTCCGCCAAAGTCGATTTTGCTTTCATCCTATCAGAGTTGATAAAATAAGTACCAGTTATGTACTGAGGTTGATGTAATCAACTTACCCCCAGCCCTCAAATTGCTGGCCTTATGCCAAAGTTTGGAACCAATATTTATGCTATGAACGGAAACACAAATAATGAAGAATACAGATTACGACCAGACAGCCATGCATCTGGCAATTACATTTATGTGTTCCATCTTCAGGAACTTATGCCATCTCCAAATGTTCCATTATTATTCCATTAACAGACAACCTAACAATCCAACCAATAAACAAGTCTCTATAACAGTGCTTCTCAACCATTTTCTACTTGTAGACCTCTTTGAATCCTATCTTATTCAGAGTTAAGCCAAGATTATTATTCTAGTATCTTCCATTCCCTCTGTGCACTGAAGCACAGCACAAAGCTTTTTGTTGAGATTTTGCTGTTGTTTTACAACAGCAATGGGATTTTAAATATTTATGTCTAACAAGGCTTTTTTTTTAACAATATAAATTTTTACGTATTAAATCTGTTCCCAATTGTTTTAGTTAGTTGAAAAGTAGGGCTTGCCCTGAATTCACAAGTTAACTTAAATTCAAGCTCCATGAAAAATAAGATGGACCAATTTTACGAAACCCTGGAAACTGGAAAAGATGCTAAATATTCAAGAAGTGTTCCATAAGTGTTACAAGTCTTATAACACATAAGTGTTGGAAGAGCCTTTTGTTTGTCATACATTGCTATTCTTCGTGGTTGTAGTCAGCTCCAATAACTTCTGATTCAGCAAACCCTTAATCAAAGATATTCTAACCATGACTATCCTAACTGCTTTTTCTATACATGATGTAATTTGCAAAGACAAGTGGCCTAGTGGTTAAGGTGGTGCGTTCATGATCAGTTGATCGTGGTTTCGTTTCCCAGACCATGTGGCACATCATGTTCTTGAGCAAGATACTGATGGAGGGTCCTTTCTCTGTGTTTACTTGTCCTGTTTTCCATTTTTTTTTCTTTGTTTACGTATTTCATGTTGTCTGAGACGTTGGTGATGTCCTGTGCCCATATATGCATGTATGTATATATATATATATATATTATTTACTATTTATTATTTAGTTGAATGCCACGCATCCATTTCTAAGTAAGTTCATCTTCACCTTTTTGATGCGACTCTCTTCTCTATAGTGTTTTCTTCCTCTATCCTTCTCTAATTCCCTTTTTCTCCCCCTTCCTCCTTCACCGTTTTCTATGTCTCTCTCTCCTCCTCTTTCCCTCTCGTTGCTCACACGTGACCATTGTCCATCTTTCTTTTCCCCACGTGACCATCTTTCTTTTCCTGCATAGACGTTCAAAAGAACGGACGTTTTTTTTTCTCTCTTCTGTTTTCCAAAAAATGTTTCTCACAGCATTCACTCTTTTGCTCTCGTTCTGGTCTAATGACCCTCCATGTTTGTATGTTTTCGTTCGGTTTCCTTGTATGTCTCCACTGTCCTGCTTTTGTTCCTAACTTTGACTCTCCATAAATCCTAAATTTTATTTTAGAATTTATGGAAACAACTGTCTTTGAAGACTCATATTGTCACTGAATGCACGAAATGACGAGTAGATAGACAGCTGACAACTCATGAAGGGTCCTTTCTCTGTGTATACCTGCCCTGTTTTCTATTTTTTTCTCATTGCTTACGTATTTCATGTTATTTGAACCGTTGGTGACGTCCTGTATCCATATATGTATGTATGTATATAT
>NC_068985.1:3386231-3388782 GCF_001194135.2 Octopus bimaculoides | reverse complement strand
TATATATATATATATATATATTATTTACTATTTATAACTTATGATTAAAGATGTGTTAAAGAATTTTCTTTCTCTTCTTTTCCTTGGATGTGTGTGTGTGTGTGTGTGTTTCAAATGTTGGCACAGCAATTTCTGGGAAGGGGATAGGTCGATTACATCAATCACGAAAGGATGAAAGACAAAGTCTACCCTAGCATGATTTGAACTCAGAACATAAAGACGGACACAATGCCGCGAAGAATTTTACCCTGCGTGCTAACGATTCTGCCACATTATACATACATTATACATACATACATACATACATACATACCTACATACGTGTGTGTGTGTGTGTGTGTGTGTGTGTGTGTGTGTGTGTGTGTGTGTGTCCAGAGAAGAAGCACACTCTGAGATGAAGAACAGTGTATATATTTTAATGGGGAAGGCCAGTTAATGGGATTACCCTAGGTTTCCCAATCCCATAAACCGGCCTTCCCCATTAAAATATCTATTTATATATATATATATATATATATATATATATATATATATATATATATATATATATATATATATACATGCATACATATAGATAGATATATACATGCATAAATACATACACACACTAGCAAACAAGTACGCACACATACACATACAAACACACAAACATACGCACACATACATACGCACAAATACATACGCTCACACACAACACACACACACACTTACATATATACGTACGTATGTGTGTACCTGTGTGTATCTTCCTAACTGTCCTTGAGTTGAATTCGATCGATCAGACCTTTGATCAAAGATATTTTAGCCATATCCACCCCCTCTTTTTTGTGACAGACAGCTGAAATGCCATTGATTATGTTTAGCATTAAATTCGCCCATGTATCCTTTCCTTATTCAAGATAACAGCAGCGTTGGATTAACCATTTCGCAAAATAAACACGTGCTTGGGCTATCAAAGGAAGGGAGACACCACAGAAATGGTAAATGGTTTACGGCACACACAAAAATCTCTTTAAACTTGCTAAAATAATATTGGAAGTGGTTTATATGATCGGAAATATAATTTCGAAGTGTTCATAGCGTCATAGTGAGGATTTGATCAAAGACTTTGCAATTAAAAAAAGAAGAAAATTTTTCAAATATAAATAAAATGGAAGTATACAAAAATAAACATTATTTTCCATCTTTCTGTTAGTTTTGTCTCATTTTAAATAATAAAAATTTATTTTAAGGTTTATTATTGTTTATATTTCAAATTACATATACATCTTTTAAGTGCTTCAGGCCTCTATGGATCTTAATCCGGCCCTGGGTGACAACGTTCGATCTGAGGGAGATTTGGTTGCTATTCCAAGCCATTGAAATCTATTCACTTGGCCTTTGAGCGAATTATAATACTCACCATTTTTGCTTTACGAATCTCTTCTAAATCTTTTTTTTTTTCCTTGACTTTTTCAATTTCTACCAAATTGGTTTCCAGTTGCTTAATATCATCTAGTAGATCTTGTTCTTTTTTTACTCCAGATTTTTTTAAGAATGAAGACTATGAAATAGTTTTCCCTCTGATTTCCTTTAACAGCGTTTCCAAAAACAAGTGAGCATTTATAATAAATTCAATCTCAGGTATATTAATTGAATTAATATCTGTCAAGATCTAAAGTGGGGGCGTATTGCTTAACCACGCCGTTAATGGTTTCCTTCACCGCTGAGACGTATTTGGGATCTCTTAATAGGAAGTTATTAAATTTCCACTATGTACATTTACGGTCTTCTTCTTTGGAAAATTTTATTTTGATGTCTACAAGAGAACGGTCTGATCTGTACCCAACCTTTATAGAAGACTGGCAAATGAATGAATACAAATTCTGTGACACCGGAAAGAAATCTAGCCTTACTTGTCTAATAGGCTTTGAACGTCTCCAAGTATAGCCTTGTGTTTCTGGGTTATGATCTCTCCAAATATCTACAAGGTTGAGGTCCCCTATCATATCGACCACTTGCTTTCTAGCGTTAGGATTAGTTACATGTTGATAACTGGAAGTATCTTAAGACTTGCAGACAAAGATTAAAATCCCCGGTCATTCATAATTTTATGCTTTCTATGAGACATAAAGAATTACAGTGGATTTCTTCACTTACCTTTTAGCAAGGATCCTGATACGCTACAATACCTGTCTGTGAGTCCGAGAACCAAAGTTTGGTTTAGTCTAACATGAGCTGCAAAGAGTTAAGTGCAGAGTGGATATGTTGAACTTGATACAATGGAGATGTAACGATGTCTTTCGTCACGGCCGATTGTGTTAATAACTCTAAATATTTATTTATAAGTGTGTGTGTGTGTGAGTGTAAAAAAACTCCTGCTACTAAATGAATAAATATTTCCACTGTTTTTTGTTGAATTAAGTACAAACAGACTTTTGACTATTGTTGGACCTTACTCCATGATATGCGGTGGTGTTAATGGGAACGGTTCGCTTTCAATTTGACAAGATATGAAAAAGCTGATAACAGAATGTGCGTGTATTGCAGAGAGGAAGAGAGCATATATATA
>NC_068985.1:3384317-3386035 GCF_001194135.2 Octopus bimaculoides | reverse complement strand
ATATATATATATATAGAGAGAGAGAGAGAGAGAGAGAGAGACGGACACACAGACAGAGTAGTAGTAGGTGGCGGCATCACGGTTTTGTTATGATGTTCTTCGAAGCTCGCCTTCTTTTCTGTTATGTAATTCCATTCGAGTTGGGGATTTTTTTTTGTAAGTGAACTACACATCAGAGATGTTTTGCTCCGTGCAGAACCTGCGGAGCAACTGAAAGACGTTGCAAGCGCCTCTCCCAATGTTGTCTCTTTGTTAGTAACCCTCTCTCTATCTCACAAGCTTTTTACCCCTTAGTCTGCATGTGGAGACTGACCCTTCACCTACCGGAAGGGTTCTATCTGTCCTCTCTTGTAAAACGCAACTACCTTGAGCTTGCCTCGACTAGCATACCTATCTTCCTCAGTGGATTTTTTCAGTTGTTTGGAGTTTAAACATAACTTCTGCATAAAATAGTGCAATGATTTTGCTGGGAAACCGCAGCAGATGACTTCAATGGAAAATGAGTCTGCATGCCATCCTTTGACAAGATCCTTAATTAAGCCCTTGAACTTAGCTTTCTTCAGTTGGTAAGAAATATCGAGCCTGCCTTCCCAGTGCACTGCAAGTTCAACCACAAGTAACTATTTTTGTGCCCTTACATTAAAGAAGTGCTATGCCAGGTCAGAGCAGTGTACCCACCAGATCCAATTGCAGCACCCTGTCAGAGGCTTGATAGAACTGCTATTTTTGTCTCAAGAGCTTTATCATCATCCATTAAGAATCAAATACCTTTGAACTTTATCGAACAGACCTTTGATCAAACACTGACGGAAATATAATTTCTTGGTACGACGTTATTTTTTCTTAAACAAATAAATCAGTCATTTTGAAGAAAATTGTGATTGGTATCGATATCGAGTTTGGTTTACCTTATAACTAATTATGTTGTCTTACCCACTATTCTCAATAATTAATTGAGGGCTTTCGTGTTCCTTCCTGTATTTAATTTTGTCTTTTTGCTATTTTGAATTTGGCTGTTTGTTGGTCTCAACTACCGCAGGTCCCTCCACTTGGCAATTTCCGTAAGGATTGCTTTCTCCCTGTACAACTTTTCTCTTCTACTCTACGTCATCAGTTGGAAAATGTGATTCTGTGTAGAAAGAGTTGCTCTACACTGCGCACAGGATGGGTTTTCTTCTTTGCTTAAGATTTTAAGATTATTTGAGGTTGGTAAGAGGTCAACAAAGCAAATTGAGAAGCTATGCTGGAAAGTCCGCGGCATCGTTCACATCGACTACAGTATAAGCTAGCTTGAATCATCTGGTTTGAACTGGTACCTGTTGAACGATGGTAAAATTCACATCTTGTACATTTGTAAGGGACGACCGTGCGAACTCAAAAAGGAGAAATGGTGACGAATGGAAAAACAGAGGACTCCTTTTATTTAAACGCGTCACACGGTCGAACACAAAATAATATATATCAATAATGATATACATGATATGTTATACGACGATAACATAGATGACCAGTAATGAAAGACCACAACCGTATTAGATGAATAACAGATATATTTATTGTAGCGTTAAAGATGTATGTCTGTGTGAGAGTGTGAATGCGACATATAAGAACATAATCAAAGACAGGCCGTCATGCAAAGAAAAGTGTGTATGTGAGTGATACATGTGTGTATGAGTGTTTACAGCAAATAGAAAGAGTCAATAACACGTGAGCAATTA
>NC_068985.1:3375410-3383802 GCF_001194135.2 Octopus bimaculoides | reverse complement strand
GTGTGGTACACGGAACAGTTCTCAAAGAGAAACTGGACCGAGACGAATTTGTGGGGTATGAGTTGATCTATATATAGCGTTAAGAGGGCTCCAAATGACTTCAGAATTTTACTCTATCACGTGACCTTATTAGGGGCCGTGATTGGTCAGTTTGCGTTCTGGCGGGAAAGGTTCGAAGAAGTTGCCGATTCGAATAATAATCAGTCACGTGATGACAAGGAATGGGTTCTCTACTACGCTCGCATTTATTTATATTTAAATGAGAAGATTGTATGTAATGGCGATAGTAGTTTTGTATCTAGTGACGATAGGTAGTTTCACTACACATTGTTGGTTTTGAGAAGTTGGATCGCCCGTTCACAAAACCACACACGGTTTCTATAATTCTTTGAGATGCTAGATCAATTTCAGTTGGTGACCATTGCCTCCATTTGAAGTAAAACCTTTGCAAACGTGACCATTGACACGTCTCGAGCAGGGCCAGCTCACGGTACCGGCAACTCGGGCAGTCGCCCGGGGCGCCATTTGCTAGGGGGCGCCAAGGTAAACGAGATAAAGACAAGGAAATTTCTACGACCGTCAGCTTGTACATGCCAAAGTTCAGCTTGCCTGTGGCGCCGGCAACCCTAGGGCTGGCCATGGTCTCCAGATGAAGTATGTTTTTCTTGTTTCTTTGCTTTTCATTTAGATTTTTTTTTACTTGAGTCCCAAGACGTCCGTCCATTCCTCAAAACTTTTGAACCAAAGTTTTCATCTTGCTCCGACAAAATGTGAGGCTGCCATAATTTTTAATGCAATCGCTCTAAAGACTAAATCTGGGTTTGCTAACCACCCAACAAGCACAAAAGTTTGTGACGATTATTTCTAGGAGCCTCCAACCGAAAAGATGTTAAAATCATTACATTATTTGATTATTAAAATACTTTCAAACCAAAGATAGTCTCTTGAGGTGCTAAAATTGGTTGTCAAATCTCACTCAAATCACACCCGTACCTTTTGTTTTGTTTTGTTTTTAGACTGAATTATATTGTTGTTTGAAGAAAATATAAGATGGCTCTTGCAACGCCTTTGATCTCAAATCTGCTCGTTCAGAGCCGACCTGGACCTAAGAATAAGAAAAGTACTAATGTACTAAAAGCAAAATCTACTAAAATACTCGAGAACAGTTTTACGCTATTTCCATCAAGTAAATTGTTTTGTTTTTCTCAGAAGAAATAGATAATTTAATTATACATTTTTATATATACCCAGGCCTATTCCCCATTTTTTTTATGAGTGGGTGGGTAGCCACAACAAAACGCATACCATTCATTTCCCAGCTCAAACAGGCCAGCCCCATCCTATGCTCGGCTTAAGGCATAAAACGCAACCCCTGATATCACAGCGGGGCCCGACAGCATATGCTGGTTTACCTCCACTGCATCATGCTGGTTCCGTACCCCTTTGAGCATCCGTCCGCAAGCACTCTCCAAGCTTTCCTATCATTAATAAACTCTCTTGCCTCTCTCACTCCAACACCTCTAACCACCAAATCTTTCTTCATTCCATCCACACAAACCGAGGTCTGCCTCTGATTCTGCTGCCTACCACTTCTGCCTTCATCATCCTCTGCTCCTCATTCATCCTCTCCATGTGGCCAAACCACCTCAACATTCGTCTATCCATTTTGGTTGTTAGTTTTTCTCTCATTCCTGCTCGCCTTCGCACTTCCTCATTCCTCATCCTTTCCACCCGTGTCACACCAACCATAGCCCTCAAACACATTTAGTCGCCTCCTTTCCGTCTCTCTCAGACCCACGTCTCTGCGCCATATGACATTGTCAGCACAATCACGCTCTCATACACACCTCTTTTCGCTTACATACTCAACCTCTTATCTCTCAGCACACCTTTCACAACTCCAAGTATCTTACTCCCTTCCCTCCCTCTATAGCCCACTTCCTCAGCCAACCCCTCCCCCCATCCGTCGTCACATGTGATCTCAGATACTTAAAAACACTCACCTTTTCTAACACCTCACCGTTTACACTCACATTCATCTTGCCAGCCATTCCATCTCTCGAACATCTCATCACCTGGGTATGACTCTAAACTACATCCGGTAGGGGGTTCCTGGAGCCCTGTTTTCGGGGTCTGAGGAACGTGGAATCACCTCTTAGCCACTATTGTTCCCAGATCTACTCTGACCCGGAGTGGTAGCACCTGTAAGGGCCCCAGCTATAGGTTAACTAGCACCCCACCCCTGCGGCTGGGTGTGTGGGACAGGTAGAATACAGTCGCCGTATTCCCTGCGTGTTGTAAGAAGCGACTAAAAGGGGTAGGAGCGAGGGGACTGGGAATCCACCCCTTTTAGAAATTCCTGCTTCTAAAAAGACAACAGGAAATAATTTAATGAAATTCATTAAAACTTATCAAGGTTTTATCGTTATGTTATGCTTAATAAAACGGCAATCTACTTTGTTAGTCCAACCAATAGTCTGTTTTATTCGCATTTCATTACAAACGAGATACGCTCCTACTCTCACATTACTAATTGCTTTACTACCTGACCATTATTTTTCTGGGTGAATGAAAGATAAAATCATTCCTTCACACACTCTGTATGAAAAACGATAAGTTAGTTTTAACCTATTTAAAGTGTGCAGTCATGAACGTGTTAACTCTAACTGAACTTTTATGTTTACGAATACTTCATGCGTTATCATTTTTGTGTCTAAAGTCTAAACCTTGTTTCTGGTCACTGTTCAGTATTCGGGTTTTGTAGTTTTATCACTGTTCGCATTAGTTGAAAGTAATGCCCTTTAAACTCATCAGGACACGGCTAAGTCGCTTTGTGGAATAATTCAAGCGGTTGTAGAATTAAATTGTTTCAATTTACTTATCTTCAGGGATGGAAATGGATTTGGGGAGCTAGAATTACACTAAGGTCCTTAAGGGTCCACTTCAGCGTGTGGTCTACCTGACTATTTATTCTTTAGCATGCAGTCTAACTCTAATCTAATTCCAACCCTAACCTTAATATTTACCCTAAACCCTAAACCTCAAACATAATCCTAGACCCTAACTCTAATCTTAAATCTTAAACTCGAACCCTAAACCCTAACCCTAGTGTGAAGATCTAAGGTTTTCAAGTCGGAGGCACCAATTGTGGAGAAAAATGCAACCACTACAGTTGTAGCGTAACGATGTAGCGACTGTTGATGTGAAAAACAACGCCATTGTAACGCGCAGATGAAGTGAAGAATAACATCAAGGAATAAAGAATAATATTCGCCAATTCATTTGCCTGCAGTTGTTAGTTATAAATATATATATATAGTAGTGTGGAGGCGCAATGGTCCAGTGGTTAGGTCACTGGACTGGCGGTCATAGGATCGGGGTTCCGATTCCCAGACAGACCGGACGCTGTGAGTGTTTGCTGAGCGAAAACACCTAAAGCCCCACGAGGCTCCGGCAGGTTGTGTTGGCGAACCCTGCTATACTCTTTCATTACAACTTTCTCTCACTCTTTCTTCCTGTTTCTGTTGTACCTGTATTTCAAAGGGGCCAGCCTTGTCACATTCTGTGTCACGCTGAATCTCCCTGAGAACTACGTTAAGGATTCACGTGTCTGTGGAGTGCTCAGCCATTTGCACGTTAATTTCACGAGCAGGCTATTCCATTGATCGGATCAACTGGAACCCTCGTCGTCGTAACCGACGGAGTGCCACAACACATAGTAGTGATTGTAAATAATCGACATGTTGATGGCTCGCTGGCTGGTAATTGGTAGTGGTGCGTTCTGCTGACCGAGAAAGAAAAGGTAAAGATTGCTTTGTGCTGGCAGAGAGAAAGAAGGGGTAAAAATTGCGTTTTGCCTTTCTGCGCTAGCGAAAGATGCTCCTCGGCTAACCGAATGAAAACCGAAGAGGACAAGTGAGAGAGAAATACTCTCCATCCATCATATAGTGTGTGACCAGGAAGTAGGTCAAACCTTCAACAAAGGACTGACCCTTCCGTGACCAGCAAAGGTCCTAGGAGGTGTGGAGATGAAATCACAAAAGACCACACACTTGTCTGACAAGCAAGTGTGTGAATTCAGTTTTGAATCTCAGGTCGGCAGGGTCAAACGAGCTCCTGCAAGATCATTTCACAGAGTAGACTACGGATACTACGGCAGACCGCACACTAAAGTAGTACCTCAGTTAGGCTGAGGTTGAGAAGGAGTGGCATGTTAGACACTATAAGCGGCAGCACCCCTATCACGCATGAAGTAGAGGGACACCATCCCATGCACGTATGTCAAACAATGACCGGCAGCACAGACGGTGTGTCGCCAAACGAAGGCTTTCGATTGAAAGTTTAGGGAGAAGTCATAGACCTCAATATTGGCTTGGTACTTTATTTCATCGACCATGGAAGGATGAAAGACACACAGACTTCGGTGGAATTTGAACTAAGAACGTAAAACCAGAAAAAATGTTACTAAGCATTTTGCACGAGTGCAACAATTTCAGGAGAGGATATGTCGATTACTTCGGCCCCATTGCTCAACTGTTACCTATTTTATCGACCACAAAACGATGAAAGGAAAATCGACTTCGGCGTAATTTGAACTCAAAACCCGAAGACGGACGAAATGCCGCTAAGCATTTTTCCCGGTGTGCTAACGATTCTACCAGCTCACTGCCCTTTCCCGAAAAGATGAAAAGGGGCATAACTACAGGGTTTTACCCCCCAGACTTTGAGAGGTTATGCCGATGAAAGGTAAAGCCGACCACGGCGGCAGTTGAACTCAGAACATAAAGACGGATGAAATACCGCTAAGTATTTTGCCCGGCGTGCTAACGATTCCGCCAGCTAGCCACCTTAATCGTAGCATTAATATTAATAAGGAATCCACTTGGGTTTACACCGGTACAATGGCGTCCAAAATCGGCAATTGGCAAATTGCTTTGGATAATATCATTGAAGAATTCGACAAAGATGGTTCTTTAGAATATTTCCGAACACTCACCACTAATCAGAATAGGATTGAGTTTATTCTAAACAAAAATATTATTTTGTACGTTATTTCTTTCATACTGATGTCATTTACCATTTACGAACTTTCAATGTAACAGCATTTTACTTTGCAGATGATAATATTTATTTGAGGATTTCATTTCTCACAATACATTGTTTATATATTTGCGAGGGTTTTATTGTGTGTGTGTGTGTGTGTGTGAGAGAGAGAGAGAGAGAGAGAGAGGTGGAAGCTTCTTTTGACAAAAATATCACCTGGTTTACATCGAAATAATGTTTTGTGTGTGGATGTGTATATATATATATATATATATATTAAAGGATTTGAACTCAGCCGTCGAAGACGACGTATGAGCGTTCAACTTTTGCCGAACAACCTGCTCCAATAATTTGTTTATAATGATCAATTAGCACGTGCTGTTCATTAGCTCACTCTCGCTCCGTCAAATCGACGTTACCTGAACCGGTGCACAGTGTAACACACATCAGGTGTCGAAGTGATCGTAAAGCAAAATGAGATGAAGTGTTTTGCTCAAGAACACAATGCACCACCCGATCTTGGAATTGAAATCACGATCTTGCGATTGTGAGTGCAACACCCTAATCACTGCCAAGCTAATAACCTAGTGTAGAACTCAATATACACGTATTTCAGAAGAAAATGTTAGCTGAGTAGAGAGATGAATAAGAAAAGGAGATGACACAGGAAAAACAATGGTTATGTTATGGACTTCATTAGCTTACAGTGGTTTCTTCTATAAGATGCAGTAGACTCGTAGTTGAGTGCCTGAATAACACACTGTAGCTTCATCGGAGCCTCGAAGATGAAGTGCAATTTATTTAGGAAAAAAGAATTACATTTGTGCAATATACAGGGACCGCATTACCAGTGAGAAAGTTATTATTGATGTATATAAAAATGGGTTTATCCAAAAGGCAATTAGATTTATTGGTGGAAAAAGTAGAAAGACTTATATGTCATAAAGTACAAGGACAAATTGGCCAATATGATCCAGAGTACACTATTTTAAATAAAATATTCGAAGACCTCAGAGTACTTTCAACCTGAGGCTATGAAACTTTTAAGCTTATAATTCTGTTGAGAGAACTTCAGAAATTATTTCTGTTTTGAAACCAAAGCAGAGTTTTGGTTATGGAAGCATCTCATCCTGACTTTGAAAAGTCTTTTAACTGATACCTTTTGTTTATTAATTAGGCAACCTTGACAAACTTATAAATTGCTTAACTTATTTGTATTTTCAAAAAACTCTCTTCCCCTTTCTCTATTTGTTTGATTTATGAAAAATATCATTTTTTATCCTTTTTTTTTTTATTTTAGTCATTTGACTATGGCCATGCTGGGGCACCACCTTGAAGAATTTTTACTCAAACGAATCAAACTCAGTACTTTTTTTTAAAGTACTTATTCTATTGGTCTTTTTCACTGAACAGCTAAGTTATTGGAACATACACAAACCAACACTAATCGGGCTTCTTTCAGTTTCCATCTACCAAATCCACTCACAAAAGCTTTGGTTATCCAGCAGTTATAGTAGCAGACACCTGCCCAAGGTACCAGGCAGTGGTACAGAACCCCAAACCTTGTGGTTGGGAAACAAAGTTCTTACCACACAGTCATGTCTGTACCTTCTTTAACTTTTTGATTTTGTTTTTTTATTTCTTAGGATTTTCACAGAAATAATGCCATACATTTATACAACTATAGAAAGTCAACAGAATAGACACATTTTCTGAAATAAGAAGAAAACACCAATCAGAATATTCTACTTTTTAAATTGTATCACTATAGAATTAGAAATGAGACCTTAGATATTTTACAGTTTAGTTTTATAGATATTACAGAGATGTACTTGCATAGCAAGTGACCTGATCTGAGATCATGTGCTGAAACAAAAACAATTGCAGCGTGGAAGGTGTTTATAAGCCATTTAAAAACACTCAAATTCAACATTTAAATTTAATTTGCCAAAATATTTTCATCGCTTTGAGACTGTGACCTGTGCTGTATTTATATATAGCTTTATATTTAGTCTAGCAGTAGTCTACCCTTGGGCAGGTCTGTGCCATAGCTCTTTCTATATGACCAAGTGGGGTGGGGGAGCTGTACTCTCCCTTGCTACCATTAAGTAGATTATCAGAACTTCAGCTACCATGACTAGACTTGAAATGAAGACTGGAGAGGTTTGCTGTTTGCATTCTCCAGGCAGGTGGGATTTGAACTCAGAACAAAGGAAGCTGCAAAATATACAACAAAGCATGCTTCCCAGTCTGAGAATCAAACTCACACTCTTGCAGTCTTGAGTCGAACGCCCTAACGACTGGGCTACATGCCTTTACATTATACAGTTACCTCACTAATTAAATTCCAGTTACTGAATACAACTGTAAAATATCATCTTACCAATCTCTATTTGGTGTTCTACAAGGTGACTTCCATGACACTCCTGTTTATGATCTACATGAACAACATATCTCTGACTTCAAAATTATTCAATTTTATTCGATATGCCAATGAATCATTGATTTTCTCTTCTGCAGATTTTAAAATCTGAAGAGAACAAATACAAGGAATGGAATCAGTGACCTTTTAAAAGTACCAAGTTGGCTAATGAAAAATAAGATCTCTCTCAACTTCAAAGATATTAAATATATGTGGCCAGTACCTCCTGACTGGCCCCCATGCCAGTGACATGTAAAAAGCACCAACTGAACTTGATTGATGCCAGGCCTGCCTCACTGGCTCCTGTGCCAGTGGCACATAAAAAGCACCCACTACACTCTCGGAGTGGTTAGCATTAGGAAGGGCATCCAACTGTAGAAACATTGCCAGATCAGAATGGAGACTGGTGCAGCTGCTGGCTTTCCAGACCTCAGTCAAACTGTCCAACCCATGCCAGCATGGAAAACAGACGTTAAACGATGATGACATGCTCTTTCATTATCAGAAGAAACATAGTTCCTCAGACACATATATACATGCACACTCACAGCGCACAACACATACACATGTATTTGCAAATGCACACATACACGCACACCACTTTTTAGACTGGTTATTCCAATAATCTCCCACTCTTGGATAGAAAATGTACTTCTTTTCAAATTTCCAAATTCTATACTGAATTCGTCAATGCATATTATTTTTATTAAAACTGCATTTTTACCTGCAATTAAAGCCATCTTTACTCAGTTTATGGTTTTAGTATCAGTTCTCCATCGCTTGTTGCTTCAACTTAAAGAATTTGCTTTCAGGCAATCCAAAATTCAAGCTATTCATTATGTTCAATACCTTGATCAGCTGAACAACAAGAATCTATTGATAAATCATTTATACATCCTTTTTATTATTGTTGCTGTTGTTTGTGTT
>NC_068985.1:3374317-3375332 GCF_001194135.2 Octopus bimaculoides | reverse complement strand
TTTTTTTTTTTGTTTGGATTTTTTTAGAAATATTCCTTGGATCTCTGCCTATTTGGAGAATGCTGATAAACTACACCTGAAATCTGACAAAAAGTCAGTAGCAGCACGACAAAATGGCAACAAGGCATTTCAAAAGAAGAACTTTGCTGTGGCTCTGGAACATTACACTAAAGTTAATTGTGTTCTTTTGTTTTAATTCTGGTCAATGAATGCAAGATGGCTTCACTGGTAGAGTACGCTAGATGGGAAAATGTTGTGAATTGTTTTGTATTGTAAGGTAATCAAGAGAGAAGGGACAGTTCTAATGATGTTTTGTGGGCTTTTCCAGCCTGGTGAGATTGATTTAGCTGGTGAATAAAGTACATTGCTTTATTCTTTTACTTGTTTCAATCATTTGACTGTGGCCATGCTGGACCACCGCCTTTAGTCGAGCAAATCGACCCTAGAGCTTATTCTTTGTAAGCCTAGTACTCATTCTATCGGTCTCTTTTGCCAAACCGCTAAGTTACGGGGACATAAACACACCAGCATCGGTTGTCAAGTGATGTTGGTGGGGGGAACAAACACAGACACACAAACATATACACACACATGCACACATACACACACACACAGACACATATATATATACGACAGGCTTTTTTCAGTTTCCGTCTACCATATCCACTCACAAGGCTTTGGTCAGCCCAAGGCTATAATAGAAGACACTTGCCCAAGGTGTCACACAGTGGGACAACCCAGAACCATGTGGTTGGTAAGCAAGCTACTTACCACACAGCCACTCCTGCACCTCATCATCATCATCATCATCATCGTTTAACGTCCGCTTTCCATGCTAGCATGGGTTGGACGATTTGACTGAGGACTGGTGAAACCGGATGGCAACACCAGGCTCCAATCTAAATTTGGCAGAGTTTCTACAGCTGGATGCCCTTCCTAACGCCAACCACTCAGAGAGTGTAGTGGGTGCTTTTACGTGTCACCCGCACGAAAACGGCCACGCTCGAAATGGTGT
>NC_068985.1:3368172-3373071 GCF_001194135.2 Octopus bimaculoides | reverse complement strand
CACTAGAAATAAGGCATCAGTAGTGCTTTTACCTGGCACGAACCCAAACTGCATCTCATCTAAATCTAAATTGATTCGCTCATGTTCATCTTTATCATTATCCTTTGATAAATAATAAAATGTACAGAAAGTTGGTCGTCTTCTGTTGGTTGTTTTTCCTCGCATTAGGTACTAAATGTGGTTATTTTGAGAAGTCCACTGTATGGCGTTATTATTTTCTGTAATAATGCCCTTTATATAAATATAAACAAATAATTATATTCTTGGGAATAGAAATTTCCCTTATGAATTTTTTTACACACTGGCTTCTTGATAAAATTCTTGTAAAAGAGTTTTATCCCTTTTTGAATTTATTTATCAAATACAATTATATATATAGATAAATAATATTTGATTAGTTTAAATGTACACAAATGCATAAAAATAATTTTTAATTCCATTAGACATTCTAAAATACTTTTAAATTTCATTCAATTTTGAAAAGGTAAAATCAGACAAAACTTATGGGATGACCTGATATATACATAAATCTGTATATCCTACTTAACATGTATGTACTGTAAGAACACCATAATACTGTAGGATTCATCTTGAGGAAGCATCTTGTATAGACACAGAGGGCTAAAAAAGCACAGAAATATCAGGTGCACACTAAAAATATCCAGGACCGGCTGTAGAACTGCTAGATCACATGATTTCTGCATGTTCCATCATTGATACAGGACATCATTTTTCATCTGCTGCTAATATGTCTGTGCTTTTTAGCATTATACGTCTGCAAGAAATGTTTTCTCAAGACAAATATGGCATTCTTACTGTACATCTACAGTAAGTAATATATCCAGATTGCTATTTGAAACTAATATTGGAGCCATCACTAATAACTAATATATATATAAAACACCCACTAACTCTCTGAGTCGTTGGCCTTAGGAAGGGCATCCAGCTGTAGAAACTCTGCCAAATCAGATTGGAGCCTGGTGTCACCTCCTGGTCCACCAGTCCTCAGTCAAATCGTCCAACCCATGCTAGCATGGAAAGCGGACGTTAAACGACGATGATAATGATGATGATATATATATATATAAGGAAATAGACAAACTAAGAGAAGGAGATGCTATTGTTTTAACTCTGGTCAGTGTAGATATCACAAAGCTATGTCACTTGTGATCTTTATAACAAAGCATAAGAATTCCTGTCTACTATTGCTTTCAGTTACTCAAGTCTATTTTCCCTTTCTTTCTCTTTTCAGAGCCTAACATTGGCACCGTTAACTTCCGATGACCTTGCTCTTTCTTATTCGAATCGATCTGCAGCTCTCTTTCATCTCGGCAAATACCAAGTCAGTATTAAGCAAACATCTAGCTATTCACTTCTTTTCTTTACATATTGGTTTCAAACTTTGGCACAAGGCCAGAAATTTTGGGGAAGGGGTTTAAGTTGATTACATCAACCCCAGTGCTCAACTGGTCCTTACTTTATTGACCCCCGAAAGGATGAAAAACCAAGTTGACCTTGTCAGAATTTGAACTCAGAACGTCCAGACAAGCAAAATGCTGCTAAGTAATTTACCCGATGTTCTAACAATTCTGCCAACCCACCTTGTTGCTTCTTTACTTACTGGGTAGCAAAATGTCGATGTAATGGCAAAGCTACATTGAATGGAAATATCAGCTTGGTTCAATCCTCAGTTACAACTGCTTCATATCTTGCACTTGTTCTCTCATAGCATGTGTAATCTCTACATTCGGTGATGCATCTGTGGGGCCTCCCACAGATGCATCACCGAATGTAGAGATTACACATTGGGTAGAGGCAATTGAATTTCCCCCAGCGTATTACTGGGATTTAGTTTATCAACCCTGGAAGAATGAAAGGCAAAATCAAGCTCATTGAGATTTATATTCAACATAAAGGAGAGACAAAACTAATTCTTGAGAGAAATCTAGTTCAGTGCTTTATTCCTTTTGTCCCCAAACTGACCTCTCAAGAGGTTAAAAGCTTCTTGTTGTTACCAAAAACATTTTAAGTTATAGATGATAAGTAAACCAATTGAATAAAACAAGTATATTCTTTTCTACTCTAGGCACAGGGTTTGATACTTGGTGAGGTGGGGGCAGTCGATTAGATCGACCCCAACACTTGACTGGTATTTAATTTATCAACCCCGAAAGAATGAAAGGCAAAATCGACCTCGGTGGAATTTGAACTCAGAACGTAAAGATTTGGACTCCAAAGTCACTTTCAGCACAAACGTCAGCTGAGGAGACTGGATGGAAACTGACGAACCTAATGCTGGGATACAAGCTGGAGCCGACAGAGTGAAAATATGAAAGAATGTGTTAAGTAACACATGTCAGTATATATGTTATAAATAATAAATATTTTATAGTCAAGACAAGCGAGACCGTAGTCATGGCCAATGCTGGTGTCAGGTTAATGGCACCTGTGCTGGTAGAATGTAAAGAACACCCACTATGCTCTGAGCGTGGTTGGCGTCAGGAAGGATGTCCAGCCACAGATAAAATTGCATTTCAAAACACAGCACTTAGAGCAGCCATTATTTTCGGAACAACCTAATATATTCACTTTCCATTTCCCTTCAAAAGAATATCTTCTGTATAAATATCAAATCTTTTACATTTCTTCCCACCAACCAGGCATGCATAGCTGACATTGAAGAAGTCAAACAATGTTCTTGTATTCCTGCACATCTTCCATCGAGACTCAGTCTTCGGAAAGCACAATGTCTTTTCTATCTTCAACGCTACAAAGAAGCAAATACTGGTAATTATGTATATTTTTTTTTGTTTCTTTGTTCCTTCATTCAGTCTTAGGAGATTTATTCATGGAATTTTAAACCAATAATCAGCACACCACAAGCATTGTTTGATTACGTGAACGTTGTTCGAAAACAATTATTCAAATGGAAAATTGTATGAATGAAAATTATTCAAAAGGACAATTATACGAAATGTTAATTATTCTAAATTTTTTATTTTATTTAAACAAAAATGATAATAATTAAAAATCAGGTACACAAATGATATTTATTTCGAATAACTGCTTTTCAAATAATTGTTTGTGAACAATTTTCATAATACGTCCCTTTTTTTCTTTTCTCTCTCTTTCACTCTTTGTATCCTGAAGTTAGTGTCCTTATATTGATGCTGTAATCATGATAATATGATGGCCAAGTGAGAAATAAGGCACCAGTCTACATGACATCTGTTGGAACCAACTCATTAGTTCAATGTTATTGGGTTCCAACTCACTGAACACATTTTGTTGGATAGTACACTTAATTCTACTTATCTAGGTGTTGAAAAAGACTACCAGATTATCTAGGAATATTATTTAAGATAACTACCAAAGTTATTTTTAAGGACCAATTGCCTGCTGTTTGACCCCTACTTCAGTGTAATAAGCTAATCCTTTCAACTATAGACACAAGGCCTGGATTTTGTGAGGAGGGGAACAGTCAATCACATCCACCCCAGTACTCAACTGGTACTTGATTTATCGATCCCAAAAGGATGAAAGGCAAAGTCGACCTCGTCGAAATGTAATAAGCTAATGACAAACCAGACTGTGCCCTGTGCATGGCAGCATTTTGTTACTCATCTTTTTAGACACTTTTATTGAATATCTTTCCTAGGTATACAGGGAAATAGCTGTTGACTATTAGACTTATCTGAAATTGAACTGTTGGTTGTTGTATTAAGCTAGCAGTAAATATCTGGTGTTGCTCAAATAAGTAACATTAATCCTTCAATATTCAAATCTCTATGACAAATGCAGAGCTTATTAATTCACATCATTTTAATTAATCATGCATTGTTGGGTGATATGCTGTGCTTGTGAAGACCTGTCAAACCCAGTGAAATTGTAGTCGTAGTTGATGACAGTGTTGTGTGACTGGAATTCGTGCCCATGGCACATAAAGAACACCATTCAGGCATTGGCCCTCATGGAGGCAGTGACAGATAACCAAGACCCCTGGCGATATGCCATGCATGTATAGACCTGTCGAGCTAAGTGAGATTATAGTCATGGTCAATGCCAGTGTCAGGCCATTGGCACCCATGCCGGTGGAATGTAAAAAACACCCACTACACTCTCAGAGTGGTTGGTGTTAGGAAGGGCATCCAGCTGTAGAAACCATGTCAAATCAGATTGGAACCTGGTACAGCACCCTGGCTTACTAGTTTTCAGTCAAACCATCCAACCCATGCCAGCATGGAAAGCAGACGTTAAATGATGATGATGATTATCTGGCAGCTTTGAAGTTTCAATACTGTGATTGTTTATTTTTAGAATGACATTGTAGGGGAGGTGTGAGAGGCTGGATCTCACCGGTTTGAACACAAAACTAGTAGAGTATTTGAGCTGGATATAGCCAGTTTAAATGTTAAAGGGTTAGGAGAAGATGAAAGGGAAATTATAATGTAAGAATTGAGTCTAATATAAAAATGGATTTTTTTTCTAATTTAATCACAGGAAGATGGGCTCTGTGGCCCACAACCTTTCCAGTTTCCTATGAGATTAGGAAGAAACAGTGTTTCATAGGTTAGTGCAGAAGGAAGCAGCACATCAAGATATTAGATTATGCTCCCACTGGAGACTCAGTTGGAATCATCATCATCATCATCATCATCATCGTTTAACGTCCGCCTTCCATGCTAGCATGGGTTGGACGATTTGACTGAGGACTGGTGAAACCGGATGGCAACACCAGGCTCCAGTCTGATTTGGCAGAGTTTCTACAGCTGGATGCCCTTCCTAACGCCAACCACTCAGAGAGTGTAGTGGGTGCTTTTACGTGTCACCCGCACGAAAACGGCCACGCTCGAAATGGTGTCTTTTATGTGCCACCCGCACAAGCCAGTTCAGGGGCAC
>NC_068985.1:3363321-3368008 GCF_001194135.2 Octopus bimaculoides | reverse complement strand
CACATTTCCAAAGGTCTCGGTCCGTAGTCATCGCCTCGGTGAGGCCCAATGTACGAAGGTCTTGCCTCACCACCTCAGCCCAGGTCTTCCTGGGCCTACCTCTTCCACGGGTTCCCTCAACTGTTAGGGTGTGGCACTTTTTCACGCAGCTATCCTCCTCCATTCTCACCACATGTCCATACCAGCGCAATCGTCTCTCTTGCACGCCACAACTGATGCTTCTAATGTTCAGCTTTTCTGACTAGAACAAAAGAGAATTCACTAAAGTCATCTGAAGGCCAAGTGATGTTAAAATAGGCAAAGATTGGGACGGAAACCCCAAAACCATCCATCCAACAAACTCCATCATTAGTTTGCATCTTTCCAATTTATCTCATAAAGGTTGGCTTAACTTGCTTATTCCTCCCCCAAGACATTGGTAGAACATGTTTGGCCAAGGTGTAACGGAGAAGAATCAAACCCAGGACCACATGATTGTAAACTTCTGAACCATATAGCCATCTATGCCTGTACCCTAGGAGGCTCTTAAGAAGGTGTTGTGCAGTGGAATATCCTGGAAGCAGGTGATTGCAAAGATGGTGAATTTGTTTGCAAAATTTACTTTGCCATTTTCTTCAACAAAATAAATTCCAGCAATGTACTATGGCTGATTCAATTGAATATACACTTACTCCTATGAAAACTGTTCTTTTGTCTGTGTAAGAAATCAGTTATGAGACTATAACAACTGCAAAATGAAAGAACTTGAGGGTCCAACATGCAGTTATGAGTTCAACACTTACTATTGAAACCATAGTGTTATGCTCCTAAGAAAAGTCTATGAGTTTGCTTGCCTCAGGCCTAATCTGGTGCCTAGTTGAGACTACCATCTGGTTTTTGGATACATCTACTGGAGTTCATTGTGTATGGCAAGCATTCAAACCAAAATCCCAGGCCCCTCTTCATTCCTATTTTTCTTGTAGACAGATGTTTCAACTAGACATCAGCTTCTTCCGTTCTACAATTCTGGGATGTCTCTGGTTACTGCTCCTCCTAAGCTAACTTTTCTCATAAAAAAAAGCTGTCTTAAAATTCCAGATTCTTGTAATTTCTCCTCCAATTAACATTATCTCTTTATATACTAACTCAGAAAAATGGATGCAAATCAGTATAAAATTTTTCTTCAATTTTTTTTTGTTTTATCTTTATCTTACCAACATTTATTTAAAGAATTGCAAGATGGAATGAAGAACTTACAGCAGAAAACTTATGATGATCCAAAGAAAAAGGGTTAGATATTTTTTTAATTTACATTTATTTCTGTTTATTTGTCTTTGTGTGTGTGTGTGTGTGTGTATTTCAAATCCTTGTTTTCTTTTTAATTTTCTAATAACTTTCTCCAAACTTCTGCCGTTTCTATCAGTTGACCAAAATCGTTCGGTGCTACATACCCAACTGAAATATTTACAATTTAAACTCTCTCAATATTACTGTGTTGCAATTCTGGCTGATATTCATCCACAGAGGACCAAGCACTACTCCATCCTGATCTCCATGCTGTAAGTTGAAGGGCAAAACAACATGCTGCTAAATGAAGGAGAAAAAGTGCTCAAACAATCATACACATTAGAAAATTACTATTTGTAAATCTCACAAGAGATATTCAGCAACAGTACTTTGGAGTAAAGATTGTTTGCCAACATAACATAGCAGTCCTGGTTTAGGACGAATGTTGCTGTAATTCAACCCCAGGAGACATCGTCCTTATATTTCCTTTGGAAATATGCTGTGTGTGAGAAGACCCGGCAAACTAAGTGAGACCATAACCCGTGGCCTATGCCAGGGGTGTAACCAGTCCACTTATGCGTACCTTTCCTTCATTGGACACTAAACTCTGCTTGCGAAGACCCTGTTGAGGCAAGTGAAATCAAAATCAAATTAAATTCACAAATTTGATGACTGGCACCCGTGCCAGTGGAGCGCTAACAGCACCATCCAAGTGTGATCGCTGCTAGAGCAGCTGACTGGCTTCCGTGCCGATGGCACATAAAGAGCACCATTCGAATGTGTTCATTACCAGCGTCGCCTTACTGACACTTGTGCCGGCAGCACGTAAAAAAACATTCGGTCGAGGTCGTTGCTAGTGCCGCTGGACTGGCTCTTGTGCAGGTGGCATGTAAAAAAACACCACTTGAACATGGCCGTTGCCAGTACCGCCTGACTAGACCTCATGCCAGGGACATGTGAAAGCACCCACAACACTCTCGGAGTGGTTGGTGTTAGGAAGGGCATCCAGCTGTAGAAACATTGCCAGATCAGATTGGAGCCTGGTGCAGCCATCTGGTTCGCCGGTCCTCATTCAAATCATCCAACCCATGCTAGCATGGAAAGCAGACGTTAAACAATGATGATGTTGATGACGATGACATATTCTCTTAGAGAATAAATATTGATGAATTATGAAGCAAGTAAATATTCAGTCTTGCCAAATCTTATGAATAGATGAATTTTAATGTGATAGTAGTGCTTGATATCATGATGTAGAGCTAATCAAAAGAAAGACATAAGGCTAATCAAAGGAAAGGAAAAATGATAAATAAAATAAATGTATATTTTATTGTGGGCACTGAGAAGTTCAGTGTTTCACAATAATAACTTGTAGTTTTGTACAGGATGGAAATATAACCACAAGGTACTGTGAAGCATTCAACCTTATGATACCCACCAAAATATTCATACTCTACAAATGAATTGAGTTCTTTCTTACTTCAAGAGATAGTTGTATGTAGTACTATGCTTACACACACACACACACACACACACACACACACACATTTATATAATTTTCATCTTTTCTTTCGTTAGTTCTTTATTTTTTCTCTAACTTTCCTTCTTTTTCTCTTTTGTTATTCAATTATCTTCATTCTTTCATTTGTCTTTCTTGTCTTCAATGTATTTACTAATTTTTTTTCTTTCTTAACAGAAAGTTTATTGTCTGATTTTGGAAAATGGCTGAAGAAAGTAGAAACAAAATTGTAAGTAGGAGAATTTGCAAATTTCTGGAATGTTTACGAATCATAAGTGAAGTTGTATAAGTTTTAACGAGTTTGAAAGAATGCCTGTGTCTATGGGGAAGCACATACAATTTTGTCTTTAAAGTTATTAACATGGAATGATGTATTGATTGGGTCCAAAACTATTCTGGCAAGGAATGAAAACCAATGTCTAAAACTCCATCACCACAGACAAACTCAGAACCTCTCGACACTAATCGTCGTCATCATCACCATCATCATCATGAAGACCATCAACATCATCATCATCACCATCACCATCATCACCATCGTCATCATGAAAACCATCAACATCACCACCATCACCATCATCATCATCATTTAATGTTTGTTTTTCCATGCTGGAATGGGTTGGATGGTTTGATAGGGACTTGCAATGCCAGGATCTGCACCAGGTTCCATGGTCTGTTTCGGCATGGTTCCTACAGCTGGATGCCCTTTCTTAATGTCAACCACTTTACAGGGTGGACTGAGTGCTTTTTATGTGGCACCAGCACCAGCAGGGTTGCCAAGTAACTAGCAAGACAAAGACCCCTTGGCTGAGAGAGGGAGTGGTTCTGAGGAAGGCGGCTTTGTGTCGGTTGAGAGATACAACAGAGGAATAGAGACAGGTGTCTAACTATAGAGAAGATACTTGGCACCATTAATATCAAATAAATATTCTTTGAATAACATCCTGATCGTTTAGGAAAGGAATCCTATATTGAATAATGTTGTCCAAGATACACGGTGCCTGGAAAAGAGATGGAAGAGTCACTGATGGAATACATTTAACCCCTTAGCATTCAAACTATCCATACCCAACCCAAATATTCCACCTGTTTAAGTCTAGATCTGATCCCTCACACCTACCTTACAATGTCATTCTAAGGCAGTGAGCTGGCAGAATTGTTAGCATGCTGGGTGAAATGGTTAGCGGTATTTCGTCTGCCATTGCGTTCTGAGTTCAAATTCCCCCAAGGTCAACTTTGCCTATCATCCTTTCGGGGTTGATAAATAAAGTACCAGTTACGCACTGGGGTTGATGCAATCGACTTAATCCCTTTGTCTGTCCTTGTTTATCCCCTCTATGTTTAGCCCCTTGTGGGCAATAAAGAAATAAGAAGCTTGCTTCCTAACCACATGGTTCCGTGTTCAGTCTCACTGTTTGGCACCTTGAGCAAGTGTCTTCTACTATAGCCTCGGGCCAACCAAAGCCTTGTGAGTGGATTTGGCAGACGGAAACCGAAAAAAAACCTGTTGTATATATGTATATTTGTATGTGTCTGTGTTTATTCCCACAACATCACTTGACAACCGATGTTGGTGTGTTTATGTCCCCGTAGCTTATTGGTTCAGCAAAAGAGACCAATAGAATAAGTACTAGGCTTACAATCGACCCTGGGGTCAATTTGTTTGACTAAAGGTGGTGCTCCAGCATGGCTGCAGTCAAATGCCTGAGACAAGTAAAAGAATCACATCAAACTCTTGAAGCTGTGAGTTAAATCCGTGATTACTTGGAACCAATGCAAATGAACTGGCATTACTACATTTGAGGGAAGAATCTGAATGCAAAAGGGCTGACCCTAATTTTGTTCAGTCAGGGTTGATTTGAAGCTAAGCCATAATACCAACAAACCACGTCGAAGAAAACT
>NC_068985.1:3350291-3363228 GCF_001194135.2 Octopus bimaculoides | reverse complement strand
TTAATCAACAGAATTAATTTTCTTTATTTTATAGTGAACTGGAATTAACAAATGATATCACCTCAACTCATCTGCTTGACACTAACAATGTCTTGGAACCCTGTACCAAAGTTAGTTATGGCACCAATTCTGTCGTTACTTGTGCATCCAGTGCTGTTGAACTCCATGACAATAGCAGTTTAGGCCGACATCTTCGAGTAAGTCCAGGAATAACTTTGTCATTTGTTTCAGGAATTCTGTTTCAGCAGATAATTTAGTGGTATCTGTTAGAAATTTTCATAATTTAAAGTACATGTTACCGGCAAAAAATTATTCTCTGCTTCAGTATAAACTATTTTCCTCAATAATTCAATTAATGACTCATTTCACATAGTTAATCAATTAATGTCTCAGTTATATATTTAAGAGATGAGGAATTATTTACATTATTTACATTTGTCCTCATCTTGTTTGTTAATACAACGTTTCGGCTGATATACCCTCCAGCCTTCATCAGGTGTCTTGGGGAAATTTCGATCCTGGGTTTTCATTCCTAAGGTATTTTTAGATGTTTTTATTATCATTATTATTATTCAGGTCACTGCCTGGAATCGAATTTGGAATCTTGGGGTTAGTAGTCCACACTCTTAACCACTACACCATTTTGCTTAGTTAATCAATCAATGACTCATTTTGCTTAGTTAATCAGTGTGTGTTTCTTCATATAGCATTCGAGTCAAAAGTTTTGCAATATTTTGGTAACATAATTGCTTTATTTGTCAAGTTACTACAAAAGCAATCAAAGTGGAGGCCATTCTGTTGCACTGTCTGAGGCCACCTTTCTGCCAGTTTGTTGTATAGTGAAACAGTACACCCCTCCCGGTAAAAAGTGGTAGTAGCCAGCCATTATGAATAGACCAGTAGCCAGTCGACAGTAGAAGGGGAGAAGGTCGAGAGTAGGTGTAGACTGTGTTGATAGTCGTGTCTGTGCTGATATAGTAAGTCATACTGAGATACTGAGTGGACATTACAACGATCCAACCTTGTGAGGATAATAACACTGTATGACTGGGGGTTGGACAGTGCCAGGTAGAAACATTCTATTCATCATCATCATCATCATCGTCCGCATTCCATGCTAGCATGGGTTGGACGATTTGACTGAGGACTGGTGAAACCAGATGGCTACACCAGGCTCCAATCTGATTTGGCAGAGTTTCTACAGCTGGATGCCCTTCCTAACGCCATGACTTTGGAATATAACAATATCTGTCAGAGCAACAACCATCGTCAAAAGACAGATACAAAAGTGGTAAAAGACTGCTTTACAACACAGTTCTTTGATTCCATGTTGATACCAGTTCTTGTCTTTCAAGATAAAGAATTCCTTCAGTGAAGTTTCCTCCTACGTTTGGTTGATGAAGCATTGTAAGCAGCAGGAGCCATAGAAGGGAACGAGTAATAATCCAAGGGGGATAGTTTTCTGTAACCCTGACATGCATAAGCTGTGATTAAGCAAGGGGCCGGCTTCTGGAACCTGTTGCCAAACATGGGTCTTTCGAACACAAGGTGATGCTCTGTGTCTGGTGGAATTATGAGGGGATAATCCACTACGAGGTCATTCCACACAGTCGAACCATCGATGCCAACCTGCACTCCGAACAGCTGCAGTACATGTATGCCATTGTGTTACAAAAATACACTGGCATTCATCATCATCATCGTTTAACATCTGCTTTCCATGCTGGCATGGGTTGGACAGTTTGACTGAGGACTGGTAAGCCAGAAGGCTGCACCAGGCTCCAATCTGATCTGGCAAAGTTTCTCAATCCGGTCATGTCAACAGCACTAAAATAAGTGTTGTTTGAGAACCAACAAACCAAAGAAGCCACAACTTTCAAACACATTTACCCTACGTACAACCGTATCAGTAAATAAATTACAACCACTCCTTGAATACGTAATATCATCATCATTGTTTAACATCCTTTCTCTATGCTATATATACATACATTGTATATATATGTCTAAATATTTACTTGTTCACTGCAACTGTTTTTGATGTTTCTCAATATTTTCAGGCTAAACACCCTCTCAAAGCAGGAGATGTCCTTATCGTTGAGAAGCCGTATGCTGCTATCCTCCTACCAGACTACTATTTATCTCATTGTAATTACTGTTTTGATGAATTAGTTTCTCCTCTACCGTAAGTACCATTCTTGACACCATCTTCAATATTTTCTCTCTACTTTGCTTTCTCTGTTCCTTCTTTATTATCAGTCTTCATAACAGCTTTCTTCTTTTATCACTTGCCATTATCATCATCATCATCATCATCATCACCAGTAACATTACCTCCACTGCTGCTGCATCATCATTGTCATCATCATCATCATCATCATCAAGGCGGAATATCAGAAAGATATAAATAATCCATTCCTCAGTGTCTGCATGTGTCGAATGCACTTCTTGTGTCTTAGCAAAAGGACCCTATAAACCACTCATCGAAGTAGTTTGCACTGAATGACCTTCCTTCTGACCTTCCATGAAGCAAGGAATAAAAACTTTCAATGGAAACTTGGGTTTGTCTGCCTCAGTGAAAAAAATGAATTATTAGAATGATGATGATGATGATGATGTAAAATCAACCCCTCCCCTGCCCTGACTGGCTTCTGTGCCAGTAACACGTAAAAAGCACCGTCCAAATGTGACCAATACCAATTCTGGCTCCTGTGCCAGTGGCACATAAAAAGCACCATCCAAACGTGACTGATGCCAGTGCCGCCTGACTGGCTCCCATGCCGGCAGCACATAAAAAGCACCCACTACACTCTCGGAGTGGTTGGCATTAGGAAGGGCATCCAGCTGTAGAAACATTGCCAGATCAGACTGGAACCTGGTGCACCCACCTGGCTTCGCAGACCCCAGTTGAACCGTCCAACCCATGCCAGCATGGAAAACAGATGTTAAACAACAACAACGAGGAGGAGTAGTTCCTGTTCCATAGTGAAGATGGTACCATTCTTCAGTTATTTAAACTAATGTCATGTTGTTGGCTGGTCTGAAGTGATGACTAGTTGAGTTGCTGAATGAAAATGTATTTCTCAGGCTGCATGAAGAAATAACTAAACAACACCTGAAAACATTTAACAGAAGATTTTATTGCGCATAGTGTTTTAATTGTGTTGGTCTTTTACAAATAATTACAATAATAATTAAATACTAGGGGAAGACATACTGCTTGGAGCTTATGACAAACTTACTGATTTAGCAATCTGTGGCTGGCCCATCACAACTGGAAAATAATTGCATTATATTTGTGGAGATGAAAATTCCTCTGTGTATTGTCAGCCATCTGTCTTAACTGGCTGGAGATGGCAAGAATGGAGACCCAACATGCAGCTTCCCCAACTTTCTGCCTGGTAAAAAGTGAGACATGTGAATGAGTCAGCTGGTTTCAATGCTCTGCTAAAAGTTTTGATGCCACAAGTGGCTTTCTATAGGGCACAAGCAGAAAGTTCTAGAAGAGTGGATTATTTGATGGTTTGATGCTGATTGGCTGCTTAATAGACCAATCACATGAAACTATTGCACTTTGCTCATGGTGTCTGACTGCATATCCAGAGATTCACTTTCAAACCACTGCTACACTAACATCAATCAGTGATCTGTGTTTTGAAGTCAACATAAGTATTGAACCTATGCCCATCTTGTAAGTAGTCTGTTTTATTATATTTTCACACATTGTATATATTGATAAGTCTGGAAAATGAAAATTATTATTCTGTACATTATAATTTCATTCATCTTTCTTCTTTTATGCTCTTTCCAGCTGTCAAAGATGCTGTAATGTCCTTTACTGTAGCCGTTTGTGCCGTCAACAAGATTGGTCGTCCTGTCATTATGTAGAATGTTCTTTTCTGAAATTATTGCATTCCGTAAGTTATTATGTATATTTTTTCCTTTGATATCTTTCGTCATCATCATCATCGTCGTTTAACATCTGCTTTCCATGCTGGCATGGATTGGATGGTTTGACTGAGGACCAGCAAGCCAGGAGGCTGCCCCAGGCTCCAATCTGATCTGGCAAAGTTTCTACCGCTGGATGTCCTTCCTAACGCCAACCACTCCAAGAGTGTAGTGGGTGCTTTTATGTGCCACCAGGATGGGAGCCAGTCAGGTGAAACTGGCATCAACCATACTCAAATGGTGCTTTCTACATGCCACCAGCACATAAAAATAAAACATTTCTTGTATAGTTCCTCTCAAAAATGTCTCCATTTACAAATCTTAAAGGAACCTTTCTGAATTGCATTCATAAAATACCTTTGCAAAAGTATATTTCTTCAAGTCTTCTCCTGCAAGTAACTTGCCTTTCAAAACCATCGATTCATTTCCTTTGTTTCAATGCCTCTCCACGTTAAACATCTTACTTTTAGCATCATCCTACATTTATCTTTGTTTACGTATTTTTTGTGTAAGTTATTTCCTAAAATAACAATTTATTCTAATTACTCCCACCAAGAAAACCTCGTTGTATGTTCTTCTGATTACCTTTCAGAAAACTCTCCTCGTACACAAATCTTCCAGCAGATACCAAAGTATCAATGGGTCCGTTAATGTAGGACTTGGGTGGGAGGCACCAGACAAAGTTGATATTTTTCCAAAGAATTACCCTTGCCCTTAAGAAATCATGATTCCTAATAATGGGTACAAGGCTTCACAATTTTAAGGGAACGCACAATCAATTAAATCAGACACAGTAATTGATTCTCACTCATTTCTCTCCCTCTTGACCTCCATATTGTGTCCACTCACCTATACCATGGCCCTCACTAACCACAAAGGACTGGCCTTTATCCCCAGAATGTTACCTCACTGGTCTCAAAGGGCCTAAAAAGGTTTTAGGATCTATTCTTTCATTCTGGCCAAACCAATAAAAAATTATTTTATTAACCCCAGAGGAATGCAAAACAATTAACTTTGTTAGGATTAAAACTCAGAGTATAAGGATGTGACAAAATACCACAAGGCATTTTATCTGTTGCTCTACCAATTCTACCACCCTCAATGCCATGCAAACCCTGACCTGATGTTAATTCCTATTGCACTCATTTAATTTCATTGCTTTTGAGATAATCCTAAACATCCTCTTACATCCTCTCCCTTGATAGGAACAAGTTATTACCATTCTAAGAAGCAAATACCAACAGAGCAAAGTAAAAGAGAAAATAGAAAAATACAAAATACAATAAATGCAGCAAATTTTGTAGAGAAATTTTAGTCCTTGGGTGTTTCAACTGATCCCATTAACAGCCATCATCAGATTCTTACACGTCGGAAACTTATTGTAAGATCAAAATATCATTCTAACCTTAATGTGCAAAGCGTTTCTGCATTTCATATTTCTATTGCTTACCATTTGCATCTTATTGTTAATCCTCAATTCAAAGCTTAGGCTTAGTGAAGTTGAAATGTTGAATGAACATGTATTTTTCTCCATATTCTGCATTGTTAAATGCCTCTCTTCACTTTACCTGTGCAACAGTTGTCTACTAAAACATCACAGGTTACTTTTTAAAAATAATTCTACAGGTTGGTATTGCCCACTTAAGTCTGAGAATCATCTTGGTCACTGGCTTCCAGTATCTCCTCGGTAAGACATAAAACTGATTATCTTCAAAACTCTTTCTCTCTCTCTCCATGTCTTCATATATAATTATATATATATATATATATATATATATATATATATATATATATATATATATATATATATATCACCTCCTCCAATGTCCCTTCCCCTCTAAAAGGATTTTCATCTCGCAAGGTTTTGCAAGTTAATTGGTGACCCTGCCAGTATTGGTGCCATACAAAAGCATCCAGTCCACAGTATAAAGTGGTTGGTATTTGGAAGGGCATCCAGCTGTAAAAATCATGCCAAAACTAACCATGCCTGTGCTTAGTGCCACATAAAAAGCACTCAGTCCACTCTGCTGAGTGGTTGGTGTTAGGAAGAGCATCCAGCCGTAAAAATCCTGCCAAAACAAACACTGAAGTTTGGTACAGTCTCCTGCCTAGCCAGCTCCTATCAAACCATTCCACCCATGCCAGCATGGAAGGCTGACATTAAGCGATGATGATGATGATGATATATGTACACATGGGGAGATAGTCTTTAATAGTCGTTACATGTGGCAAATGTGCAGTTATATTAAACACCATGAATGTACAAAAAAACAGACACCCTCAAATTTTAGGTAGGGTTCCTTAGAAGTAGTAGACATTTTCTGTTACTCAGGTGACCAAGTTAGTTGTGGTGGAGTTTGTTCCGAAAGCATAGATGCTAGAATAAGAAGAGGCTGGGTGGAGTTCAGAGAGTTTCTATGTCTGTTAGTAATGAAGGAGTTCTCCCTCAGAGTGAAAGGCAGACTGTATGATGCCTGCGTATGGACAGCTATGCTGCATGGCAGTGAGACATGGTCTGTGACTATTGAGGATATGCAAACGCTTGAAAGAAATGAAGCCTGTATGGGCTTCACTGGGTGGATAATGTCAGTGTGCTTATATGAGAGAGTGTAAGTGATTTGAGGGGAAAACTGGGTATACATGGCCTCAGGTGTAGAATGTGAGAGAGAAGACTGTGCTGGTTGGGTCATGTAATGCATATGAATGAGGACAGTTGCATCAAGAGGTGCTGATCTCTAATTGTAGAGGGAACATGTGGAAGGGATAGACCCAGGAAGACATGGGACGAAGTGGTGAGAAAGGATCTACAGACGTTGGGACTGAGAGAGGGGAGGAGAGGGGACCAGGACACTGGGTGGTTTGCTGTGCTTGAAAAGACACACCAAGCTAGGGAAAAGCATGGTTGCTCTTGCATACAGGCTTGTCCCTTGCAACCCTTTCCAGCTGAGCATCCCTAATCTTGCAGACTTGTAGGTGCTGGTGCTATGTAAAGAAGCACCTGCAATACACTTTGTAAAGTGGTTGGTATTAGGAAGAGCATCCAGCTGTTGAAACCATGCCAAAACAGACATGGAGCTTGAAATGGTGAGAAAGAATCTTCAGATGCTGGACCTCACAGAGGGGATGACAAGGACCGAGGCTTTTGGTGGTTTGGTGTGTTTGACAAGGCACATCAAGATAAATAAAATCATGATTGTCCTTGCACACAGGCATGTCCCCTTCATCCCTCTTGAGCTGGGTGATCCTAATCTTGTGGGCTTGTTGATGCTGGTGCCACGTAAATGCACCCATGCAGGTACCTTTTAAAAGCACCCATTACACTCTGTTAACTGATTGATATTAGGAAGGGCATCCTGTTGTAGAACCCAAACCAAATCAGACTGGAACCTGGTGTAGCTCTCCAGCTTGCCAGGACTGGTCAAACTGTTCCACCCTTGCCAGCATGGACAACGGACGTTGAAGAAGGAGGAGAATGTCATTTGATAATGGTTGACTCTCCTGAGGTCATCCAGCCTTTAACAGGTTTTGTCTTACATCCTACTGGGTGTCCAAAATCACCCAAGCTTGGTAGCATTACTCGTTTAGTCACAAGTGGCCCAACAACAAAACAGGCAGTTCTGAGTTACAAGCCACACTCGAGTGTGACCTGATATATGCATATGTGTGTGTGTGTGTGTGCATAATATATCTTTATTTTACTTTAGTTTCTCTATATATGTATTTGTTAAAAGATTTCAAAGAAAATCACACCCAAGGCACATCTCTTTCTGGAATTGCTGGTCTTACTGATGCTGGTTGCTATGAGACTAATTACTTATCTGTCTACAAACTCATGACTCACTCCACTGATATACCTGTTGAAGATCAGCTGCAATATTCTACGGTGAGCTTTTACAATTATTGCTATTTCGGTAACCACAACATTTGTAACTACAATCGATGATTTTATTTAGCTTGATGTTTCTTGTCAAACACAGCAAACTACCATAATTCTTCATGGCAGTGCCCCAGCATGGCTGCAGTCTACTGACTGAAACAGGTAACGGATAAAAAAAGATAGAAAATATTACCTGACAAGGCTACCATGGTTGTTGGGTGGTTAAGGTGCTGGAAGGGTAAACATGTAATCATAAGACCAAATCTGTCTACAAAAGGTCATTGTGTTATGATCCTGAGCCAAGGATATAATTCGGTTGTCTTAAATTGACCTGGTCTTAAGTTCCACTTGATATTTCAAGGCTGAGTAATCAGTGATTGGTAGGTCATTTGGCTTTAAAGAATTCCAGCCATTCTAACAAAACTAATCTTAAATATGCACAAAAAAAGATAAAGGTGAGATAAGAAGCTTGCTTCCTAACCACATGGTCCTGGGTTCAATCCCACTGTGGCACCTTGGGCAAGTGTTTTATACTGTAGTTTCGGGTGACCAAAGCCTTGTGAATGAATTTGGTAGAGAAGCCATTGTGTGTGTGTGTGTGTATGTTTGTCTTCTGCTGCTTAATGACCAGTGTTGGTGTGTTTACATCCCCATAAGTACAGGGCTTAAAAACAAAAATTCGGGGGTCAGTTCATTCAACTAAAAATTCCTTAAAGCAGTGCTCCAGCTTGGTCACAGTCTAATGACTAAAACAAGCAAAAGATAAAGTTTTGAAAAGCCAAATAAAATGATGTTTGATGTGTTTTATAAATTTTTCATTTAAGATATAAAAAACATTTTTATCCAAATTTTGTTTTATCAGACTGCAGTTCTCTTGCTTCTTATATTGAATCAATCTGGATGGTTCCAGAAGTACACAGTTCAACAAATTTTAGACAATTATGACAACAAGACAAAGGAAAGCCATTTATTGTGGTCTGAGCCACACCGTTATATTGGCGCTGTTCTATTACATCACATTCAACAACTCATATGTAATGCTCATGCCATAACGAAACTAGACTTTTCTGATCCAAGACCTACCACAGTGAATGATGGAGTTTCTATACAAACAACCAGTCAAGTCCGCCTCGCTACAGCTGTGTATCCGACAGTTAGTCTTCTAAACCATTCTTGTCAGCCTTCCATATCTTTAAGGTACAGCTATTTACTTTTTGCTTCCTTGAGATTTTGCTATTTCTTCATTTTGATTTCAAATTTGGAATATTTCATATTTTTAAGAAATTATAAGCAAAAGTTGAAATTTTTATGAAATTATTAAGTTTTACATTTTGTTTAACTCCTCATCACTCAGATTCCTCTGTCAAATGTAATGTTTGTTTATTCACATTGTTTTGAATTAATCATGTATTATTTCATAGATTCAAGATTTCATTGATGTTATTGTTTATTTTTAGAATGACATTGTAGGGTGGGTGTGAGAGGCAGGATCTGGTCAGCTTGAACATAAAACAAGTAAAATATTTGGCCTGGACATGGTCAGTTTAAATGCTAAAATGGGTTAAAAACAAACAGAAAAGATTGGTAAAATTATAAAATGAAATTTTGAACCAAAACCTGTTATAATGTTTGCCTTTAGTTTTCAGAAAGATACGTTGGTTGTTCGTTCAGTGAAAGACATCTCAGAAGGAAAAGAAGTTTTCAGCTGCTATGGTACAATAATATTTTAATCTTTCATAATATCACATTTCGATATCCAGGTTATACTTGTACTATATTGTAATGCGTGTGGTACACTTTTATTGCTCATCAATATTACCTTTAGTATAAATAAATCATCATCATCATTATCATCATCATCATCTAACGTCTGTTTTCCATGCTGGCATGGGTTGGATGGTTTGACTGGGAAGCCAGGCTCCAAACTGATCTGGCAATGTTTCTACAACTGGATGCTCCTCCTAATGCCAACCATTCTGAGAGTGTAGTGGGTGTTTTTTATGTGCCACCGGCACAGGAGCTAATCATCCTTTGTATGCAAGCAAGGCAGTCAGAAACGTAAATGAAAAGTAAATCTCTTTATGTCTGGAAATATAAAATATTACCAATGTTATAAATGCTGTAGATCTATAAAATGAATATTGTTATTCGTTTCAAATTTTGGCACAAGGCCAGTAATTTCGGGGGTTGGAGTAAGTCGATTACATCAACCCCAGTGCTCAGCTGGTACCTATTTCATTGACCCCCAAAGGGATTAAAGGCAAAAATCAACTTTGGCAGAGTTTGAACCCAGAACGTAAAGACAGGTGAACTGCCAGGAAGCGTTTTGTCCAGCACAGTCACATTTCTGCCAGCTTCACACCGTTTAGTGCTGCACCACTTAGTGCTGTACCGTTTAGTGCTGCTCTTTGATATTCACAGTTCACTAACATCTTACTTTAATTTTTTGGAGACAAAGCTGAATGGAGTAAAATAGTTGAAGTGATATTCTTGAGGAGTTCAGCTTTTCCATTTCTCTGGTCCCAAATAACAGATTGATAGACCTTACACAGACAATTCTTGTACTACACCATTTTTACGCATCTTCAATGGGGTTTCTGTTCAGTTTTCGTATGACTGGGGTACAGCTCTAATATATTATATGAACACATTTCTAATGCAACCTGGCAGAACTTTTACATGACTTGGACACAGTTCAGAATGTGCCTGGGGCATGGCTTTGATTTTGCCTTTGGAATAACTCCAACACAACTTTGGGACAGTTCTAGAATGACTTTGACATAATTTTTGATCAAACAATAGAAAAGTTTTGAACTTTGGCAATGCTTCAACTTAATTTTAACATACTAATACCATAACTCTAACATAATCATTCTGACATGATGTTGGTGCAGCTCTAACATAATTTTAGGGTGGTTTGACATATCTTGGAGGTACAAGTCTGGTAAATCTTTTAGCACAGCTCTTGTATGAATTTGACACATTTATAGCAGCGAGCTGGCAGAATCGTTAGCACACTGGGTGAAATGCTTAGCGGTATTTTCGTCTGCCGTTACATTCTGAGTTCAAATTCTGCCGTGGTTGACTTGGCCTTACATCCTTTTGGGGGTTGATAAATTAAGTACCAGTTGCATACTGGGGTCAATCTAATCGACTGGCTCCCTCCCCCAAAATTTCAGGCCTTTTACCTAGAGTAGAAAAGAATTTGGCACATTTATGACAAGACTTTGGAATAGCTCTGACATAGTTCATGAAACACTTCTGACATCATCTTTGGCACAGTTTAGTCATTACTTTGGAATGGTTCTGGCATTCACCAATCAATCATTTCATTTTCTCATTGCAGGGCCCCACAGCTTCAGAATGGATTTTGTAGAACGTCAACAGATTCTGAAGGATCAATATTCCTTTATATGTCAGTGTGAAGCCTGCATTCTGGAAGGTTCCCACAGACCTTCATCTTCGGTATATTATGGTTATTACTACTCCCACCATCTACCACCACTACCATCACCTCTATTAATACAACGACCACCACCACTAATTCTATCATAATCTTTGTTTCTTTCATTACTCTCACCACCACTACCACCACCGTTCTCTTAACTGTAATCCCAATTATCAACATTTTTATTATTTTTTTTATATTTTTACCATCGTCCTGACTGTGGTAAGAAGTTGTATGATAAGAAGCTTGCTTCCCAACCACATGGTTCCAGGTTCAGTCCCACTGCATGGCACATTGGGCAAGTGTCTTCTGTAGCCTTGGGCTGACCAAAGCCTTGTGAGTGGATTTGGTGGATGGAAACTGAAAGAACCTTGTCATATGTGTGTGTGTGTGTGTCTATGTTTGTCCACCCTACACCTCCATCGCTTGACAATTGATGTTGGGGTGTTTACATCCCTGTAACTTAGTGGTTCAGCAAAAGAGACCAACAGAATAAGTATTAGGCTCACAAAAAATAAGTCCTGGAGTCGATTTGTTCAGTCAAAGGCAGTGCTCTAGCATGGCCACAGTCAATCGACTGAAACAAGTAAAAGAATAAAAGAATTGTTTTTTTTTATCCTCACCATCACCATTGTCCTGACCACCACAACCGTAACCATAGTCACTTTTTTACAATCATCATCACCATTACTATCACAACTCTGTGCCATACACCAAAACCTTTGCCCTCCACCTTATACAGCAACTCTCTCTGATGTTCACCCTGCATCGACTCTCCACCATATTCTCTTCCAAAGTCTTTTTTCTCTGCTTTTACACAACATTCTCCTTCAGTATGTCTGAAAGGCATCATTATTCTTAATCTTCATGTCTTTCACATGTTTCAATCATTAGTCTGTGGCCATGCTGGGGCACCACCTTGAAGGGTTTTTAATGAAATAAATCAACCCCAATACTTATTTTTTTCCTATAAAGCCTGGTACTTATTCTATCGGTCGCTTTTGCCAAACTGCTAAGTTACACAGATGTAAATAAACCAGCACTGATTATCAAGCAGCGGGACAAACACACACACACATATACACATATGTATATGAAGGGTTTCTTTCAGTTTCCATTTACCAAATCCACTCACATGGCTTTGGTTGTCCCGAAGTTATAGTAGAAGACACTTGCCCAAGATGCTATGCAGTAGGGTTGAACCCAGAGCCATGCAGTTGAGAAGTAAATTTCATATTGTACCACCACACCTGCAGCATATGCAAGATATGTTTGTTACAAGCAGATTTAAACCTTTTCAATTTCTTCCATTGTGAGCACACACACATGTAAATATAACTGTACACAACTCTACATGAATCCATACATTTATATATCAATATATTCTCAGTGACCTTTTTGTCTGCACAGTTTGTGACAGAGCATGCCTGGGCCCAAATCTAATTTGAGAACCCATGAAAAACTAACCTCCACCAACTATTCTGCCTAAATATCTCTGCCCACCTTTCAATGTTGTGTATGCCATAAGGTCTGCAAATCTAATGGAGGTCTCAAAAGACATTTTATGATCCACAAAGATCAGAACTTAACTGCAGCTCTTGGTGGTCCAAAGCAGATATGCAATTTATGTAGGTGTCTTTTCAAAACATTGTCTGGTTTAAAAA
>NC_068985.1:3343276-3350281 GCF_001194135.2 Octopus bimaculoides | reverse complement strand
ACAACCACCATATATCAATATTCAAAATTCTATAACTTGTTAAACAAATACATCATTTTTAAATTCATTGAAATAATTTTTTGACACCTTGACTCTCCAGGACGAAGATTGCTGTCAATGTTTCTCTCAGTTACCATGTGAAAATGCCAAGGAGCACACAAAGTCAGCTTTACTTGGTGAAGCAAATAACTTCAACAAGGCTCTGTCTTTACTGGAATCAAATAATATTGAAGGTAGGTCTTTTATCATTTGTCTCTTGTTTCAGTCAATTAAATAAGTACCAGTTACGTACTGGGGTAGATGTAATCGACTTAATCCCTTTGTCTATCCTTGTTTGTCCCCTCTTTGTTTAGCCCCTGTGGTTCAATAGAAAAATATATTTGTGTGTATATGCGTGTGCATTCGTATACATAGATATCTTTACATACACACTGGTTATATATTTATATGATTTATTTTGTTTAAATTCTCACCGACTTTATCATAGCATCCCAATATCTACAATCCCACAATTGTCTGCAAAGTCTAATTGCTTGCCTCAAACCGTCTCTAACTACAATGTCTCTATTCCTCAGATGCCCTCGCTACATTCCGTGTCTGCGCTGATCTACGCAAGAAACTGCTTGCACACCACACTAAAGATTACGGGGAAATACAGGATTGCATTGCTCGATGTTTAGCTTCTCTTGGTTGGTATTGGTTTTATTTATTTATTTACAATGTCAGTCTCAGAAAGAAACAATCATGTCATCAAAATCTCAAAGCTACAAAGTAGACATTTGACAGATATTTGTCCTCATCTTGTTTGTTGTTAATACAACGTTTCAGCTGATATACCCTCCAGCCTTCATCAGGTGTCTTGGGGAAATTTCGAACCTGGGTTCTCATTCCTAAGGTATTTTGCAAGAATTCTTTGTCGCAGGGTTCTTGAAGCATAACCAGTAAACAAGTGTCACCTTAGTCTGTTGGCTTTGGACAGCTGACACTTTCCATCATACCCAGCAAAATAAGCTGGGAATTTTCATATAATAATAATAATACTTTCTATCATAGGCACAATGCCTGAAATTTTTTGGGGGAAGGGTCCAGTTGATCAGATTGACCCCAGTACACAACTAGTACTTAATTTATTGACCCCCAAAAGGATGAAAGGCAAAGTGGACCTTGGCGGAATTTGAACTCAGAATGTAAAGACAGATGAAATACCACTAAGCATTTCATCCAGCATGCTAATGTTTCTGCCAGCTCGCCACCTTAATAACAACAACAACGACGGCGGCGGCGGCGGCGACGACGACGACGACGATTTTGGCTGAAGGCCAGCAAGTTCAGGGGAGGGTCAAAGTCAATTGCACTGACTCCAGTACACAACTGGTACTTATTTTATTAACATAAGAGAATATATTCTCATCAATGTGCTTGGTGTTAAAATACCTGCAAGTCATAGACAAGTGAGATAACTCACATCAGATTTCATTCGGGAGCAACAGATATCGATGTAATAATAAAGTTTTTGAAGAACATATTTGAGGCTTAGAAACAACAAATCATAATAACAAAGTCATCATTGTTTTATGTCTCCTTTCCCATGCGAATATTGCAGGGAGAGTGTTGATTTCCATTGCAGGAAGCAGTGTCTTATAGCTGGGTGCTCTTCCTGTCACCAACTGTTGCTTCTTATGAGATATGTAGGGATGCTGCAACGAACCTATTCTAATACACAGGGCAACAACATCAGTATTTCACAATAATTCTTTCCCATCCACTTTCGCATTTTTAAGCAACAGCCGTAACAGTTTTTCCAAGATGTGCCTGAGTCTTTAAACTAAGATATTTTTCTATTTTCAGGTAAATACAAAGAAGCTTGCAAAGTCTTAGAATCCAGTTTGACAATTACTGAAGATTGTTATGGCAGTGGTAGCCTGGAATTGGCACGGGAACTCCAGAAATTCTGCGAACTACTCTACATAGCAGGAGAAAAGAAAAAAGCTTTAAAAACTATCAACCGAGCAAAAAGTTTATTTGCTATACATTTTGGTTTGAAATGTCCTGAATACGGAGAACTTGCTTTGCTTGAATCTAAACTTGATTTACAAGAATAAGGAAAACATTAAATCTAATTCTGTTAATCCATAGCAAGATAATAAAATATTTTGTTACTAAAAGTGTCCTTAGATGTTGTTGGGTCCTTGATGTTGGTAGAGAATGAAAATGTCTTTCTAGGAATGTGTGTGAAAATAATTAACAACATTCACAAACAACTGACAAGTTTTATTTTCTGCACATGGTGTTTTCTGTGTTGGTCTTTCAATGTAAAATGACAGCAACAATTTATACACACCGGGGAGAGACATATTACTGGGATCTACAACAATTTAACTGGAATGTAACAATCTATGGCTGACTCATCACAACAGGAAAATAATTGCGTTATATTCATGACACCAAAATCTGCCTCAATATTCTGGGAGTAGCTGCCTCACATTATGGAGCTGCTGCCAAAAACCACATTTATATAATGGGAAAGTTCTACAGGGTGTCCACAAGGTCTGGGTACATGGAGTAAATAAAATCATAACATAAACAATTAAATATAAGAAATAATAATTTCTTAAAGTATGTGTCAATCCCCATGTACCTAGACTTTGTGGACACCCTGTAGAAAGTCAAATTACACGATGGCTTAACACTGATTGGCTAGTTAATTGACCAATCACATGAAATGATTGTGGCTTTGCCATTACATTTACTCAGCTTTCCAGCGATTCAGTTTTGAATCTGCTACAAAAGTGTTGGGATGTCATAGGGACCAAATGGATCATTGGGTGACTTTTCAGCTAAAGAGTTTTAAACCATGTCATCCCCTGCTTGCTTCAACCCACGTCAGTCTTTTTCACTCCATTAACAACCAGGTATATATATATATATATATATATATATATATATATATTGTTGGCACTCCGTCGCTTACGACGTCGAGGGTTCCAGTTGATTCGATCAACGGAACAGCCTGCTCATGAAATTAACGTGCAAGTGGCTGAGCACTCCACAGACATGTGTACCCTTAACATAGTTCTCGGGGAGATTCAGTGTGACACAGTGTGACAAGGCTGACCCTTTGAATTACAGGCACAACAGAAACAGGAAGTAAGAGTGAGAGAAAGTTATGGTGGAAGAGTATAGCAGGGTTCGCCACCATCCCCTGCTGGAGCCTCGTGGAACTTTAGGTGTTTTTGCTCAATAAACATTCACAACGCCTGGTCTGGGAATTGAAAACGCGATCCTATGACTGCGAATCCGCTGCCCTAACCACTTGGCCATTGCACCTCCACTATATATATATATATCATCATCATTGTTTAACGTCTGCTTTCCATGCTGGCATGGGTTCATGGCTGTGTGGTTAGGAAGCTTGCTTCCCAGCTACATGGTTTCGGGTTCAGTCCCACTGCATGGCACCTTAGGCAAGTGTCTTCTGCTATAGCCCTGTGCCGACTGAAGCTTTGTGACTGAATTTGGTAGGTGGAAGCTACTGCCGCGTGTGTATATGTGTGTGTATGTGCTTGTGCCTCTCCAAGAGAGAGGGATATACATATATATATATATATATATATATATATATATATATATATATATATATATATATATATATATATATATATATATATATATATGCGTGGCTGTGTGGTAAGAAGCTTGCTTCCCAACCACATGGTTCCAGTTTCATTCCCACTATGTGGCACCTTGGGCAAGTGTCTTCTACTATAGCCACAGGCCAACTAAAGCCTTGTGGGTGGATTTGGTAGACGGAAACTGAAAGAAGCCCATCGTATATGTATATGTTTGTGAGTCTATGTTTGTCCCACCACCATCACTTGACAACCGATGTCGGTGTGTTTACATCCCCATAACTTAGCGGTTCAGCAAAAGAGACCAATAGAATAAGTACTAAGCTTACAAAGAATAAGTCCTAGGGTTGATTTCTTCCATTACAGGTGGTGCTCCTGCCTGGCCGCAGTCAAATGACTGAAACAAGTAAAAGAATAAAAGAATATATATATGTACATACAGAACACTACTACAATAGCCTCCTAAAAACACTGCCTCTCCCACTCAGGCCAGGCTAGCAAAGCAATGTAGATGCACGAAATTAGTTGCAATCTCCACCCACAGCCTCACCAGCGCCGCACTCTGCACAACAGCACCAGGAAGTCGAGTGTAGCGAAGCAACCACTGCCTCACTCCAGTTATGCCTATCTTACCCACCTTAGATGTGACTACCACCAGAATTTATGCACATCAGAATGGACAGTAGCATCTTCGGAAAATTCTCTGTAAACATTTTTACCATGAGAAAATTTGCTGTAGGAAATTTCACCCTAAAGGAGGCACATAATTAAACTGTAAACTAGATGACTCGTTTTAAAGAAATTACCTTTCTCTAATTAGTTGATGAAGTTGCCATTTTAAGAAAATAGTTGAGATTCCTTTTTTCTTTTGCAGTTTATTTTTACGGCAAATTTTCCAACAACAAAAATGTTTGTGGTGAAATTTCTTCCAACCTGGACAGTAGCGAGTACAGAAAGTGCAACATATCCAGAGGTTGCCTCCCTTACAGTTCAGCACTGCACGAGAGAGTTGAGTGTAGTTGTTTAGCCAGAGAGAAACACCATCTAACTGGGAAGGAGTTGAGGGTTAGGCCTCCCCATTCAAACGATCTCTGTGTGCCATAGAACTATTCAATCAGAGCTTACCTTAGGCAGCATATCAATAGAGAGTGAGGGACACATGAGAGAACATTGAGGTAGAGCGAAGTTGAAGGAAATTGGTGTGAAGGATGAGAGAAATGTGTCCACATGGATGATGGTGTACTTGTGTTCAATGATTCTGCAAAGAAAGAGGCTTGGAGAAGCCATTATGACTGCTGAATGTGGAGAATGAATGGGAGGAAGAGAGCCTGCCAAAGGTTGACCCAACTGAGGGGACCAGCTACCCAAATTAACAGTACCCAGGTAGATAAAGCAATTAATGATATGAAGACAAGGAAGGCCCCTGGCCCATCAGAGATCACCTCTAAAATGCTTACCATATCTGGTGGTGTGGGTTATAGTCTAATCACTGTATCATAAATCAGGTAGTTCATGAATGAGTCATACCCAATCACTGGTGTGGCAGCACCATAGTCATCTGCTACATAGGTAAAGGTGCTGCTTTAGATAGAAATAACTACAAGGGTGTTGACTTGCTGGATCAGGTGATGAAGGTCACGGAGAGGGTCATAGCCCAACTAATTAGGGAGAGAGTTAGCCTAGATGGGATGCAGTTTTGTTTTGTGCCAGGTAGAAGCACCACTGATGCTATATTTCTGGTAAGACAGCTTCAGGAGAAATACTTAGCCAAAGATAAACCTCTGTACTTGGCTTTTGTTGACATTGAGAAAGCCTTTGACAGGGTCCCCTGATCCCTTACCTGGTGGTCAATGCAGAAACTAGGGATAGACAAGTGGATAGGCGATGCAGAAACTGGGGAGTCAGTAAGGTGAGGGTTGGCAATGAGTATAGTGAAGAATTCTGGGTAGAAGTAGAGGTTCACCAAGGATCAGTCCTCGATCCCCTCTGATTCATCAGTCCTCCAGGCAATAACAGAGGAATTCAAGACAGGCTGCCCCTGGGAGCTCCTCTATGCTGATGACCTTGCTCTAATAGCTAAGTCATTGCCAGAACTAGAGACAAAGTTTAGGGTGTGGAAGCAAGGTCTAGAACCAGTGTAAGCTATGGACACATAAGAGCTGCAGCAATATCAAAGGAAGGTTAATTGGGAAGATAGCTTTTGTGTGTGGCAGATGCACAGGAGCAATAAACACCAAAGATGTACAGAAATCAGATTCCATCACAATCTAGAAGTAGTTGATAGCTTCCACTACCTAAGTGACCAAGGCAGTAATGGAGGTGGATACTCTGAGAGTGTAGTGGCTAGAATAAGAATAGCCTGGGCAAAGTTCAGAAAGCTCCTACCTCTGCTGGTAATAAAGACAGCATGATGCATGTGTGCAAATATGCCAGTGGAACATGGACCATGACCACTGAGGACATGCATAGGCTTGAAAGAAATGAAGCTGGTATGATCCACTGGATGTGTTATGCCAGTGTGCATACATGACAGAGAGTAAGCACCCTGAGAGATAAGTTGGATATAAGAAGTATCAAATGTGGTGTGCAAGAGAGGTGGCTGTGCTGGTATTGTCGTGTTGTGTATGGATGAGGACAGCTGTGTGAAGGAGTGTCACACCCTAACAGTGGAAGGAACCTGTGGAAGAGGTAGACCCAGGAAGACATGGGATGAGGTGGTGAAACACAACTTTCGAATTTGGGCCTCACAGAGGCAATGACAAGAGATCGAGTCTTTGGAGATGTGCTATGATTGAGAAGACGCGGCAAGTAAAGTGAGATCACAGCCATGGCTGATACCAGTGTATCAGCCATGACTACGATTACACTCAACTCAACAGGTCTTCTCAAGCAAGCGTGTCATCTGGCTGGTAGTAATAGCAAGGAAAATTACTTCCTTTCAATGGTAAATTAAAAATTCCTAAATTACAGGTGCAAAGAATTAAAACTAAAAGAAGATACACTTACAATTGGATGGTAATAAATAATTTCATTTTTAAATAAACCTGTTTCATGAATCAGAAAAAAAGATGCAAATAATCAATATTAGCAGTTGGCATTGATTACCAAGAACTAATATTGGTAAAAGTACCTTGATGCTAGAAATTTGTCTTACAGAAAAACTGTATAGACATGCTAGACTTTTGTTTATGTTCAAATGACTGAATGCACAAGGTGTGAAATAATTTTCAACATTGAAGGGTAGGACAAGCCATAGGGAGTGCTAAAAATAGCTCCAAAGAGATAGTTCAATTCAACAACTCCACTAAAAACTAGCAGAAATATATATGAAATTTAAGTTTTAACCAATACATATATATATATATATATATATATA
>NC_068985.1:3332745-3342044 GCF_001194135.2 Octopus bimaculoides | reverse complement strand
GCTCTTGTGCGGGTGGCACATGAGATGCACCATTTTGAGCATGGCCGTTGCCAGTACCGCCTGACTGGCTCCCGTAGGATTTTCGAGCGAGATCGTTGCCAGTGCCCCTGGACTGGCTTGTGCGGGTGGCACATAAAAGACACCATTTCGAGCGTGGCCGTTTTCGTGCGGGTGACACGTAAAAGCACCCACTACACTCTCTGAGTGGTTGGCGTTAGGAAGGGCATCCAGCTGTAGAAACTCTGCCAAATTAGACTGGAGCCTGCTGTTGCCATCCGGTTTCACCAGTCCTCAGTCAAATCGTCCAACCCATGCTAGCATGGAAAGCGGACGTTAAACGATGATGATGATGATGATGATTAATGAATTTATTTATTCTTTTCAATATCTAATGATTAGAAATTTTCTTTTTTATGATATTTCATTTTTTTTTAACCTTATTTTAACTTTCATCATCATCATCATTTAACGTCCGTTGTTCATGGGTTAGCATGGTTGGCATGGGTTAGACGGTTGGCATGCTGGAAGGCTGCACCAATTATGATGATTAATCATAAAAAAGTTTTTTTTTATCTTTAGTTTTAACCTTGAAAGAAACGTTCTTATGAATTTTAACTTTTTGACAAAAATTTGCCTTAGCAATTAAAGAAATATACATACAGATGAAGAATGCAAAGTAAGAAAGTTTTGCAAAAGGCAGTATATATCGGAATTGGGATAACAGACCGTGCAGTAAGAATGAGGGGGGGAAACGGTACTAAATGGAATTATTCTTTGTCCTATAATTTTTGGCAACCAGGAATTTAATGCTTTTTACGGGCTACGGGTAATCAAAGCTAATCAGAGGCACACATCATTAGGGCGACTTCGCCTAGATTGCCAAAATAATTATCTAAGACACAAAATAAATAGGCGAGTGGAATGCTCCGTCTTTACGGAAGGAATTACTAATGTAAAGTCAATAGGCCTACAAAACACCTTACAATCCAGATCAGGTGGGTCCGTAACCAGGTTGCTGATTCGGTTTATCAAGATTTTAAAACGATATTTTTCAAAGATTCGCATGTGGCATTAATAAATAAACTCAATCCCTTACTGTATTGATACCGCATCAGAGGTGAGAAAATAAAATGTTAAAAAAAGGGGTGAAAACGACATTAACAGGATCATTAAAAAAAAAAAGTCTGTTGTCTAGACTCATGTCTTATAATTTAGAGTAAAAAAAAACATACGTAAAGTTGTTACATTAATGTTTTGACCAAAGATAATGGCAGCAAGACAAGAACTGTATTTGAAACTGCCCCGTCGAGTTTCGATTTTGTATTAAGAAGCTCGCTATTCAGGATTACCCTTACACAGTATACATGTTGCAGGTTTACACCGGCTTTACTGTTCTGGTTTCTTATGTAGTCTTTCCAAGATATCTTTAAACAAAAGACAGAAAGAGGAAAGAGAGAGCAGGTCATCGTTAGTTTAAATTTGACCAGAATATGTTCTTCGTTTGTGATTTTCGAATAATGCAAAATTGTTGCGAGAAAATGGTAAGGAAACGATGATTGACTGAAATTTGCTGTCGGATGTTTACTTGGGAGGTAGGTGGGGTGCGAGGTGAAGGTATACCACACACGCACACACGCGCACACACAACTCATACACACACGTGTGTGTGTATGCGTAAATACATACACATATAATGTAAGCCGTGGAAAATTTATTCATTTCACTCTCAGCTCATATTGTTTTTGCTTCCCATTTTAAACTTGAATGTTAATCATTTGACCTGATCTGATGGACGTTAATGCAATGTTTTGTTTTCCATTCAGGAGGAGGAATTCACATCTTAAACCACCACCCTCGTGTTTTAGACATATATATGTGTGTGTGTGAATATATGTATAGTTTTATGTGTATGTATTTATATGTTTATCTGCATATGTTTATATATATATATATATATATATATATATGTGTGTGTGTGTGTGTGTATGCATATTTTTATGTATATATGTGTGTTTCTTGCAGCAAACGCTTCACCTCTGTATGTATGTATGTGTGTGTGTGTGTGTGTGTTTTGCATGTTTTTAATTAATACACGACGAATGTTTATTTCTATGTATTCTTTATTTTGCATTCAGATTTCGTGTCATAAGAATTTCTTCCATTTTGTTTGTAATAATAATAATAATAGCAATAATAATTTAATTAAGAGATGTAGAGTAATGGAAAATATTTTCTTGTTCCCTTCGGTCAGATGATGAGTTTACATGTGAGTTGGATGCTTAAACTAGGGAGCATTCCTTAGTTCCTGCCGATATGGTTTTTGCTTTAACTTCATATTATTGCAAGTAAAGTTGATACCAGTAACAAGGGCTAAAGAATGTATAGATTATTGTTTATTATAATTAAACATATATTTAAATATAATTCAGTCTGAGATTGTGTAATCATTAATTATTCCGTGTATATGCATAAAATAAAAAGCAGAGACAAATTTGTAGATTTACTTTAATTTTCGTTTTTACTTTTTTGCATTTTTAAGTATTAGCTTCTTTTTTTCTTTTTTTTGCTATCTTTCCCTTTTGCCGGTGACCATAGCAAATATTTACCACCAGCTACGTACAGTGCCTTCTTCAATTAAATATAAATACTGAAGCCAAACCGATGGTTCGATCTCTCGTTTTACTGGCGCCAATTGCAGATTAAAACTGAATTAAAGACAGGTGAATGACTATTCTAAAAATTCTAATACCTTTAGTGCTGCATTCTCATTTAAATCTATAAATGTTTCCTTTTTCTTTCTTTCGCCTTTATTTTCCATTGATTACTTGAAGACTTCACATATTCCCGTTGTTTGACCGAATTCCTTGTATTCCTTCACTCACGACATTTATTTTCATAGTTGTACTATCTCTTCTAGTCGAGTAAAATTCGGAACTGACGAAATAAATTTGAATATATAATGATTTTAACGTAGATAAACTGTTATACACCAGCCTTTATATATATATTTCTTACTCCGTCAAACGCGCACCTATTCAATGATTAAAATAGTTAATTGTCAGTGGAGGACGGTGGAGCTGTCCAGAACTTTTTAGTTAGCATTTTAAATAGCTTTACTTGGTCCCTATATATTTTATATTCTAAGGTATGACTACCGCACCGTCGTCACTTGTTGCAGCCCGTCCCCTCCACCTAATGATCTCGTACTTGTTGCCCATTTCCCCGTCAGAGTCTTTCATCTTGTTTTCAATCATTGGACTGCGGCCATACTGGGACACTGCCTTGAAGGATTTAGTCAAATGACATCGGTACTATTTCTAAAAGTACTAGTACTTATTCTATCGCTTACTTATGCCGAACCGCTAAGTTACAGGGACGTGAACACCAGTTGTTGAGTGGTGGTGCGGAATAAACACGCATGCTCACACATATATGTATATATTCATACATGCATACACAACGGGCTTCTTTCCATTTCCGTCTACCAGATCCATTGATAAGGTTTTAGTTGCCCAAGGTGCCACACAGCGAGACTGAACCCTGAAACATGTGGTTGGGAATCAAACTTCGTACCACACACACACTTGTGCGTATATTATTATATATGTGTGTGTGTTTTATGTTTCCTTGTACTGACATTAGACAATAGTTGGAAATGAGCGTCATCATCTTACAAGTAGTGTCATTTGTTTCCAATTTTCTTTGGAAACAAGTTGGTGACAGGAAGAGCATCTGGTCAGAAATTCCATCTGACTTATGCAATCATGGAAAAATACATTAACCCTGTTGAAGCCAGCTGCTTGAGACCACCCCTGGTTCTATGGCCCAAACTTCCTTTTTTTAATATGTGATCTAAATTAAAACCCTTTGTTAAATTTTCATGAATGTATCTTCCCAACGCCAGCTTAACAACAACAAAGTTATTTTACTAAATTCTTCATTATTTTTCAAAATTAATAGAAACAAGGATAACATATTTCATCTGAGATGTGGTAACAACAAGGTGAAAACGATGATAAATCCTGTATTATTAGTCTGAATAATCTTGTTTGGATTGTAAATATTGATTTCCATTCACTCAGCCAAAGACCATCTTTCTTGGTGTCGAACTACATTTGACTGAATCAGTTTAGTGTATTGGAGTTATGTTAACAAAATCATCACTGGATTGGTTTAAGCAAAGAACCAAGAGGGCCAAATCTAAATGCTGCTATGCATTTAGTTCAGTGCTTTACGGTGATTTTTTTTTTCTCTTTTTTATGTCACAATTTGTTTACAAAACTACATTCAATAATATCATTTGTAAGAGGTTCCCAACCAACCAACCACCAGCTGAGTGCTCAGCAGTGCAGGTAACAAAGGAGGAGCATCTATAACTTGGAGGATTTGTTTTGGGAAACATTGAGATTTTTGCTGGTATTTACATGTCACCAATATACACTGAAAGATATAAATATGTATACAGTAGGCTTCTGCACAGTTTATATCTATCAAATTCTGCTCTCAAAGCATTAATCAGTCTGAGGTTTATGTAGTTGCAAGGCTAAGCTTTTACCCCTTGTAACTTTCCATGCACCCATTCTCTACACTCTTCTGCTTAATAAATATTCTAAACTTCATCATCATTTAACACCTGTTTTCTATGCTGGCAGGTGTTGGGCAGTTTGACAAGCTGCACCAGGCTCCATTTGTCTGTTATGGCATGCTTTTTACTGCTAGATGCTGTTCCTAACACCAACGACTTTACAGAATGTTACGGGATGCTTTTTACATGGCATCAGCACCCATAGTTTTCATATGGCACCATCACCAGTGCTTTTCACGTGGCACCAGCACCAGTACTCATTACATGGAACTAACTCTAGTGCTTTTTATCAAATTAAAGAATAGTGACCATGAGCCAAGCGTGTGACCTCTTAATACATTTTGTGAGACACATTTAAATTTAACTTCATAAATTGTTTCATTCCAATTATTTTTTTGCTTTCTTTTTAAATACAGTAAGAATTGGTTTTCTTTTAGCAAAAGTTCACATTTTGGCTTCCATTACCTTCTTTTAGTTCTCATTTTTGAAAAATACATTCAAACTATCTGAGGCAATTTTGGGGATATTTAATGCAGATTCAGAGGAAATATGTTGAGGGTTCTTCTGAATGCTTACCATTAATGTTGATCTTTTATTATTACAAGAGTGAGTCAAAAAGTAATGCCATTTTGTTTAGGACAGGTATAATTACCAACACAGGAACATGTATCATACAGGGAAGTGAAGCTGGTCCTCTGTGGATCACATCCTTACTTCTCAACATAGTCACTGAAGAAATGATAGTCTGAAGGTGCTAAATTAATCCAGTGACGTGGAAGTGGAAACTGTAGTGAAGAAGTGACTCAAAGAACAGTCAACAGAATTTTACGGGGCAGGGATACATGCTCTCATTCGAATGTGGAACATTGCTATTGAGAGAAATGGTGACTTTGTTGAGAAGTAGGGATGTGATCCACAGAGGACCAGCTTCATTTTGATGTATGATACATGTTCCTGTGTTGGTAATTATACCTGTCTTAAACAAAATGGCATTACTTTTTGACTCACCCTCATATTATTATTATTATTATTATTATTATATGTTGTTGCACAATATTATGATGAAGCTCTGGACTAAATGACTTTTTTTTGTTTTGTTTTGTGTAGTAAAATAAGAATTTCCTGTTGGTTTGAAGAATTCTTTCTGCTTCCATTTCTCACCTGAGAGCATCATACATTCAACAGTGCTTTGGGAACTTAACCTTTCTTAAGTGACTGAGGAATAGAATTCAAGTGACAAATACCATGGCGAATAATTATAATCTGAACCAGTCACTGCCTGACAGCAGTAACATAAACTATCCGTTATCTCTGTATGGAGACAACCAAAGATCTCAGCATCTCACAGACTACACCAATTCTACTCTACTCCCTCGAAACATGTACAGAGACATGAATCATGACATGGACAGAAATATGGCTACCAACAACAGCAACAACAACAACAGAAGTGTGTGTCTTTATTGTGGCGAGGTTTTCCCCAGCACAACCAGTCTAAGAATACATTTGAAATCACACATTGCAAAACCGTCAAACCTATCATCACAAAATCAATCACTTTCAGATCTTTCAGGCAACCAAGATATTGATCCAAGTCCGACTCATGGTCTTGATTTTAACCTTGATGTTGATCTAGCTCAGAATTTGGATACTAATGCTGGATCAATTCCTAATTATGCTGGGAACACAAGTAAGTTCAGCAAAGACCAAAGCTACCAAGAAAAAGCCATCAACAACAAGGGTGCTTCAAATAGCAATGAGGATTATAGCGATCAGCTGGCGAACCAAATGGAATCCAACAAAGATTGCGAGGACAGTGTAACAAGTAATTTACCCAGATGTGATCAGTGTAATCGTGTGTTCTCATGTAAGTCTGATTTAACGACTCATCTTCGTTCTCATAAATCAGAACAGCCTTATCAGTGCATTCATTGCTTGAAGACATTTGCATATGGCTTCAGGTTGAAAATTCATATACGATCACATAGCGGAGAGAGGCCCTACCAATGCACTTTCTGTGCTAAAACTTTCACCACCAACTCAAACCTCAAGATACACACCCGTACACACACCGGAGAACGTCCTTATCATTGTAACCACTGTCCACGCACATTTGCTAGACCAGACACTCTGCAAGAGCATACACGCACCCACACTGGTGAAAGACCTTATGAATGTGCTTACTGTGACCGAACATTTGCCGTCAGTTCTCACCTTAATGTCCATCTACGGCGCCATACTGGAGAGAAACCTTATCAGTGCCCTACCTGCGAACTTTCATTCATTAGCAGTTCCCGACTTCGTGTCCATCGTCGTGTACACAGTGGAGAACGTCCTTATAGCTGTCCCCATTGTTGCAAATGCTTCTCACACAAGACCACCCTCCAGGGTCACATAAGAACACACACTGGTGAACGTCCGTTCACTTGTGTTTATTGTAGTCGTACATTTTCTCGTCAGGATATTCTCGGGCTGCACTTGAAAAGTCATACTGGTGAGAGTTTATTTAAATGTCTCCACTGTCCTAAAAATTTCACTAACCGAAGCCTGCTCCGTCGTCATATTCGCATTCATACAGGTGATAAACCTTTCCATTGTGAAGCTTGTCCTAAAATGTTCACAAATAGTTTCAATCTTAAAGTACATATGAGAACTCATACTGGTGAAAAGCCATACAAATGTGATCAGTGTGGGAAAGAATTTTCTAGACAAGATACACTGAAAAAACATACAAAGACTCATAAAGGCTAGCTGTGGCCCCAAAGCATTTCCTTGACTGATTATATAGTTCAAATTTGAATATATCATTTCATAGTTATTTATATACATCTCTCAAGTGCTATACTTCTAACATTTTTTTGTCATAATTTTCTATTAATTTGCTAACTTGAGATAAAATGGTTGTGAGGTTAACATGGTGGATTAATGACCACATACTCATATAGTTCAGATGTTACTACTGTTATTGTTTTGTGTTCCCAAGTGAGGTAATTAACTCTGTCTGAATGGATACAAAACAGGTTCAACCACTCCTACATCAAAGAGAAATGGTTAGTAGTAAAAAGTGCATCTAACTACAGAAGAAATTGCTCTGACAATAAACTGTTCCACTCATGCAAACATGCAAAAGTGGATAACTTTTTTTAAACTACATTGTACAAAGGAAAAACACAAAAATTATCAGAAATAGTGTCGATCTGATTATCTTTGGCAGCCCTCACTTAAAACTGGTAAACTGATAGTTTACACACATGCATACATATATTTGTATCCCTTTATAGTTCTATAATCCAACCCTATTATGAAACCAAAATGGTGAACAAGATTTTGCTCTCCTTTTTTTTTTTTTCATTGTTGTCAAATTTTACTTTTGGTAAAGTTAAACCTGTAACTTCTGAATGGATCAGTTTTCATAAACATAGCTACAAGGAGATGTTTATAAGATGGCTTATAAAAACTCTTAATATTGTGAGTAGCAAGTCAGATGGTGAGCTGGCAGAATTGTGATTGCATCAGGAGAAAATTTTTAGCAACATTTCTTTGAATTCTGCCGAGGTTGACTTTGCCTTTCATCCTTTCAGGGTTGATGAAATAAGTACCAGTTGAGTACTGGGGGTTGATGTAATCAACTTACCCCCACTTCCCTTGAAATTGCTGGCCCTGTGCCAAAATTTGAAACGCATATTGTGAGTAACAAATGTCTCATTAACTTTTGTTTCCAAAGAAGACAATTTTCATTAACAATAACCTGTCTGTATTCGGATAAACTTCATTGTAAACATATTTCAAAGCAAATGCAGAATTGTTTTACTTTAATTCCTCTCTGTATTGAGGAATGACAGGATGTGAGCATTTATTTGTCGTTGTATACTGCAATGTTCAAAAGTAGGTATACAGTTTAAAAAAAAGAGAAAAAAACACACACAGTACTCATTTATTTTTATAAAAAAAAATCAGAAGTTAACAATAAAAGTATTATTATAATTATGATTAATGACACTGAAAATATCAAAAATCAGGCTAACTTTTCATTTTTTTTCAATGAAAATAAATGAATATAGTACGGGTTTTCTTTTTTCATAACTGCATACCCACTTTTGCACCCTGCTGTATATGGCATAACCTTGTCCTCTTGTTACTTTCTGCTTTGCTTAGCAATTTTTCATTGGTGAAATCAATTCCACATATAAGTTGCATTAGTAAAGAAAAAATACTTGTTCCAACCAAATGCATAATTCTTTAATTATTCATTTAGGTTCATCACTTTTTGTGACATGTTTTTCTTAGCTCCATTATATCCTATTCAAAAATAGAAACCAGTAGACTATTTAGTTGAGTTTCAATAACTGAAGAAAAACTGTGTAAAAAAAACAAGTTTTAAATTAAATAAAAAAAACATGGAAACAAAATTTAATTGTTTTTATTTAATTTGAATCCTTTGAAATTGTGATTATTGTGTGAATAAAGGTGGTGGATTAGCAGAAGAGCTATTGTCTGGCATAATTTACATTTTAGTTTCAAATCCTAGAGGCCAGGCGTGGTTGTGGTAAGAAGTTTGCTTCCCAACCACATGGTTCTGGGTTCAGTCTCACTGCATGACACCTTGGACAAGTGTCTACTATAGCCTCGAGCTGACCAAAGCCCTCTGAGTGGATTTGGCAGGCACAAACTATATGTATGTGTATATATATATATATATATATATATATATACA
>NC_068985.1:3322355-3330742 GCF_001194135.2 Octopus bimaculoides | reverse complement strand
GGCACATAAAAGACACCATTTCGAGCGTGGCCGTTTTCGTGCGGGTGACACGTAAAAGCACCCACTACACTCTCTGAGTGGTTGGCGTTAGGAAGGGCATCCAGCTGTAGAAACTCTGCCAAATCAGACTGGAGCCTGGTGTTGCCATCCGGTTTCACCAGTCCTCAGTCAAATCGTCCAACCCATGCTAGCATGGAAAGCGGACGTTAAACGATGATGATGATGATGATGATATATAACTTCATCATTTATTGCTGGCATGGGTTGGACAGTTTGACATGGAATTGGCTAGCAGGGAGCTGTCCAAACTTCAACTTTCTGTATATATGTGTGTGTGTGTGTGCACCTTTGTGTCTGCATCTGTCTCCACCACCACCACTGCTTGACAACCGATATTGGTGTGTTTACATCCGTGTAACTTAGCAGTTCAGCAAAACAAGACCGATAAAGTAGCTAGCTTAAAAAAAAATAGGTACTTGGGTTGATTCATTTGACTAAAACACACACTGGAAAAAAATAAATAAATAAAATTTAAAAAAAAACAAAAAAACTGGTGAACGTCCATTCACTTGTGTTTTTTGTAGTCGTACATTTTCTTGTCATGTAAAAAGTACCATTCAAGTGTGGTCGTTGCCAGTGCTGCCTGACTGGCTCCCATGCTGGTGGCATTTAAAAAGCACCATTCAAGCGTGGTTGACGTCAGTGCTGCACCCACTACACTCTCAGAGTGGTTGGCATTAGGAAGGGCATCCAGAGCCGTAGAAACCTTGCCAAATCCGATTGGAACCTGGTGCAACTCCGCTGGGCTTACCAGTTTTCAGTCAAACTGTCCAACCCATGCCAGCACGGCAAGTGGATGTTAAATGTTCCAGTTGCCCCAATAACAGCCATTCAACATCAAATGCAACAGATCAAATGGCTCGTCCTCTTCAACATAACTCAATGAGAATAAAGATAGTCAGCTAATAAAGTTTAACCCTTTAGCATTCAAATTACTTTGTCAAATGTAATACTTATTTATTCACATTGTTTTGAATTACTTGGCCTTTATTTATCACCCAATAATTATGCTGGGTTATTCTACCAGACATTCAATTTGTCAATCATTCTAAAAGGTACGGATTTTACATGGTTAGATGTAACTGACAGGTGAGTCTACAGTAAGACTGAAATCGTAGTCGTGGCCGATGCCGGGCTTCATAGAGACAGTGTCAGGTGGCCAAGACCCTTGGCAATATACCATGCTTGTGTTGACCAGTCAAGTCAAGTGAGACCGTAGTCATGGCTGATGCCAGTGTCGGGTCAATGGCACCCATGCTGGTGACACGTAAAAAGCACCCACTACACTCTCAGAGTGGTTGATGTTAGGAAGGGCATCCAGCCGTAGAAATCTTGTCAAATCAGACTGGAACCTGGTGCAGCCCTCTGGCTTGCCAGCATGGAAAGCAGACGTTAAATGATGATGATGATGTTACCATACATTAATCATCAAACAGATCCTTTGAAGCTAAGAACCAGTTGGGAAGTAAACAGACCTGCACATGCAATTAGAGAACATCCTTTGGTAAATCAAACTGTGAACAGCAGAGGCATGGCTGTGGTTGCAACTGTGTAACACTGGGTTCAATCCATTCATGTGACAATTTGAGCAAAGAGGCGAGCTGGCAGAAATGCTTAGTGATATTTCATCTGTCTTTATGTTCTGAGTTCAAATTCCGCCGAGGTCGACTTTACCTTTCATCCTTTTGGGTCAATAAATTAAGTACCAGTTGCGTACTAGGGTCAATCTAATCGAGTGCATCCCTCCCCAAAAATTTCAATCCTTGAGCCTAGAGTAGAAAAGAAAAAAAAAACATTTGAGCAAGTATCTTTTAGCTATAACCACAAGCCAACCCGATGCCTTGTGAGTAACACTTGGGACATGGAAACTGTACAAAAGCCCGTTTGTCACCTAACATGGAGCTGAGTCCCCCAACTCCCCTAGGGTTCATAGTCATACAAGCTGCATGGAGACGTCAATAGTGCAGCAAGTGGCATGGAAAAGCACCCAACCCACACTCTGTAAAGTGTTTGGCATTAGGAAAGGTGTCCAGCTGTAGAAACCTTGCCAAGGTAGACAAGCGGAACATGATGGAGTTCTTGAATTCATTAGATTTAATCAAAGCGTGCAACCCGTGCCAGCATAAAGCACAGATGTTAAATGATAACGATGATATGCATATGCGAGGGTTTGTTTCCATGAGTCTTAACACCATTTCCTATAAACAACACTTCTCATAGCTTGTAGGTTTCAATACGTAAAGACCAGTGGAATTAAAATACAGCACATAAAAAAAATAATAATAATAAGGGTTGGTGACAGGAAGAGTATTCAACCATAAGAAACAGTCTCAAAGAGTCTCATCAAGAAGATGAAGAAACATTTGAGGTTCATCCACCCCCAGCCCCACCCCAGTAATGACAAATCGATCTTTTGGCTCCTTGAAACACTCTTGTAATCCTGTGAGACTAGAAACAAAAACAAAAAATCTGGTTAACATGGAAAGTCAATTTAAGAAGGAAACGGATACGTTGGAATTATTTATAAAATTTTGTTTATAAAATTGCAAATGTACATCCAATTGTTTCATAAGCAAGAAGGGGAAAAGCTTTTAGTCACATCAGACAAGACAAGTATATTTTATAGAAGATTGAAAAGACAGTCACATGTTGCTGATTAAAGTTCAAAAAAACAAAAACAAAAAAAAAAACATTTGACAAGCGCCACATGAATATGTAAGCTGAGTTTTCAATATCTTGCATAATTCAATCACAGAATATTTTGTTTACATATTGGGTTTGTGTCAATAGAACAGAAAGATTTTCATGGTATTGAAAAGGGATCCAAAGAGGAAATATATACTTTGTTTCTTAATTCAATGCAATCATTTTCAATAACATATTTCAAGCACAAAATGAAATACAAAATTTAAAAAAAATTTTATGTTAAATGGTTGCTTTTTCAAATATTTTTTTATATATCTTTTTTACTGTTAGATAATATATTTTCCTTATTTTTTTTGTTTGTTTTGTTTTAATTTCAGAAGCATTTCATCAATAAAGTTCACAAATATCTCTGGCTGTAGACTTAACTCGAAAACTGGTTGCTTTTGCATTAGATTAGACATAACATGTATGTTTTCACAATTAGCTTTCTTTTTTGCTTGGCTAATAATAATAATAATAATAATAATAATATAATTATTATTGTGGTTCACTTGTTACAAAGACAGAAAATAAGATGTTTCTCATCAAAATATATCATACTTTAAACAGCAAAAAGAATATTTGAAACCAAACAAACTAGTGATGGTTTGTAATTTACAAAACTAAAAAAAAAGTAAAGTAAAATAAAATAAATTTGTGGTCCCTAACCCTTTAATATTTGGATTATTCTGCTTATTCATTCGCATTTTTTAAAATTAATCATTAATTATCTTGTAGCTTCAAGATTCTGATGATGTGGTAGTTTATTTTTTGAATGACATTGTAGGGAAAGTGTGAGGGGCCAGATTTGGTAGAATATTTTGGCTGGATATGGCTAAAGGGTTAAAGATAGACTGAAGTTCTGTTTCACCTCTCTTTACGGCACAAGAACCTGTCCACAGACATGGCAAAGCAATCAAATTTTGGGACAAAGATTATTTGGTGTCCACAAGAAGAAAAGTTGAATTGAATTTTTTTTTCTTGAGACACATCTAAGAGAATGTACTGTCGACATATTCCAGTCATTTTTTTGTCTTTTGGAGGGGAGGGAAAGGGGATTAGACTTTGTTTTTATTAACAAAATATTTTTACAGGAAGAAAAGAAAGAAAAAAACATTAACAGTGTAAAAAAATCACATTTATCAAGAAAAGAAAAAAACTACTTTATTAAGGAAATGAAAAAAAAAAAGAAAAAAGTGGGGGTGGGGGAGTTAAGAACCAGAAGATGGGGGAGGGAGTAACGGATTGTACACCAAATGGCATGTTTAGCCAGAGATCAGAGACATGATTGCAAAAGCATTGTTGTAGAAACAATTTCACTTAGTTTTTCTATTATTTTGTTAAGATGGATTTGCTTCACAAAACTGGATCTCTAACTTAAATGAAATTTGAGCTATTTTTTACAAAAATCCTGTAATAAAGTTTTATTTCAAATTCTATAGAGACCAATTGTGCCTTTATCTTTTCAGAGTTGATAAAATAAAGAACAAGTCAAGTTATTATAGAAATGATAAATATTAAATTAATAATGTCATACCAAGCAACATGGAATAAAATATGTCATGTGCAACAAGTTGGAGTTTAATTGGACATGATAAAGAGATTTTGCTGCAAAAGTATTCCTGGGAGAAAATTCTCCACCAAGACTTGTATAAAAATACACATTGTATTTTGGAGTTGTGACACCATTTGATTGTAGGACACATGAATTTCTACATCTTTGCACTTCATCAATCACTAAAATCAGCTCAATTGTGACTGAGTTGGTTTCTTAGTTCAATGTGTTTGCACAAGTCCAGTGGAGAATTTTCTCTGCTAACTATTCCTGTAGTAAAAAGGCTCTTATACCATGTTGCAGTTACACTGGAATGTATTAACCGTTTAGCATTTAAACCTGTCATATCAGCTCAAATATGCTACCTGTTTTACAGGTAGCATATTTGAAGTTTCTAGAGTTTAGAAATGGAGTGAAATGTCTTCTAGACTCCTACGCTGCAATGGGCTGTCGGATGTCACTAAAAGTCCATTTCCTTGGTTCACATTTGGACTTTTTTTGTAGAGAACCTTGGAGCAGTGTTTGATGAGCAAATGGAACACTTTCAAGATATTGCATCTATGAAACAACGATATCAAGGATTTTGGAATGCAGGAATGTTAGCTGACTACTGTTGGATGTTATACAGGGATGAACCTGAGACAAAACACTAGAGAAAGTCCAAATCCCAAAGATTTTAAGTTGTTATGCATTTAAGAGTATTCTAACTTATTTGTACACAATAATTTTAATTTTGTACAATAAAAAGCCATGAAATGATCGTATCTTGTATTCAATATACTTTATATAGACATGCTTTACGTATCCTATAAGTTAAAACAGTAGGTATCATTAGCATGAAAATGTGACCCGATAGAGGAAATTGGGCTTCAGATTCGTAATCAGCATCAAAAATTTAGCCAGAAAAGTCAATCAGCAACTCTGATGATTAAAAAAAGTTTCATTTTGTTGACCAGTGTTATTTTGAAAATTACACTGTAAGGTGTAATCTGATGAGAGGTCAGATCAAACTTAAAACAGGTAGAATATTTTAGCTGGATATGGCCAGTTTCAATGCTAAAGGGTGAATGTCTGCTTCTCATTGCTGATATTTCAAAAATAGTAAAAACACATTTGAACTTACACAATTTAACAGTTGCCACTTGGTTATTTACAGCCAAAAATTTGAAAATGTATATACAATGATTTCAATGAAAACACAAATTTATTTCCACCGCAACCTTATAATGTTAAATGTTGCATTCATCATAGAATTGGTCAATTCAATTAGGAACTGACTGTATTTGGTCTTTTCACAAAATATATTCCCCAAAAATATTTTGGAAAATGATTTATCATAACTTTTCTGAATGAAATGATTAATAATATTTTTATAGTTTTAATATCATTCATATCATCAAGAAACATCTAAATACAAACATGAAATGGAATGTATGAAGATGAATCAACAGAGAACAAAAGTGCAATTGAAACCACAAGTGTTTCCTTCAGTTTTAGTTTTTAAAACAAATTATTAAGATTTTGGTTTTACAACTCAAATTTTTAAACAAAGCATATTTACAAAGATTAATATCTCAAAAATAGGGCTTAATATCACATCGTTTGATTTTATAAAATATCAGATAAAAAAAACCAATGTTTCATCCATTATATAACTTACGTAAAAAGAATCATTAATTTAGAATATACATTGCATGTATATATGTGTGTGAGAGTGTGTGTGTGCATGTGTATGTATATTATATCTGTATATATATATATATATATATATGAAAGTGCATGGCTCAATGATTAGAGCATCGAGCTTACAATCGTGAGGCTGCATGTTGTGTTCTTGAGCAAGACACTTTATTTCATGTTGCTCCAGTTCACTCAGCTGTAGAAATGAGCAGCAACGTCACAGGTGCCAAGCTGTAATCGGCCCCTTTGCCTTTCCCTTGGATAACATCGGTGGTGTTGAAAGGGGAGGCCGGTATGCATGGGTGACCACTGGTCTTCCATAAACAACATCGCCCGGACTTGTGTCTCAGAGGGTAATTTTCTAGGTGCAATCCCATGGTCATTCATGACCGAAAGAGGTCACACACACAATATGTGTTTGTGTATATGTGTGTGTGTGTGTGTGTGTATAGATAGAGTTATAATCCAAGCTGTGTCCTTGTGAAGCACATCTGTGTATTCCAGTATTCCAAAATTACACATAGATGTTATGTGTAATTTATTGTGTGAGGCGTACATAACAGTTCATAACGACTGGAAAATAGAATTTTGCAGAGTAATTACATTATCAAAACAGGAGATTGTGAAAGAATTTATTCACTCTCATTCAGAAAATCAAATATTATTTGATTCTCTGTCTGAGCAATTTCTATCAGGAGAAATCTTACATGTTTCTCCTACATTTACCATTTTGTAACTCTGATTAGCAAATGAAACATTTGTAGTAGTGAATCAATACCAAAAATTTATTCCAATCTCTAGTTTCGATGTGTGTGTGTGTGAATTCTTTTATTCTTTTACTTGTTTCAGTCATTTAAGTGTGGCCATGCCAGAGCACCACCATTAAATCGACCCCAGGACTTATTCTTTGTAAGCCTCGTACTTATTCTATTGGTCCCTTTTGCTGAACCGCTAAGTTATGGGGACTTAAACACAACAGCATTGGTTGTCAAGTAATGTTGGGGAGACAAACACACACACACACACACATGACAGGCTTCTTTCAGTTTGCATCTACCACATCCACTCACAAGGCTTTGGTTGGCTTGAGGCTATAGTAGAAGACACTTTCCCAAGATGCCATGCAGTGGGACTGAACCTGGAACCATGTGGTTGGGAAGCAAGCTTCTTACCACACAGCCACGCCTGCACTTATATGTGTATGTGTAGTAACTTGGGCAAGTGTCTTCTACCATAGCACTGGGTTGACAAAAGCCTCATAAGGGGAATTGATAGATAGAAACTAAAAGAAGCCCATTGTATGTTTGTGCATGTGTGGGTGTACATGTACATATACACAGCTTATACACATGTAAACACACACACACACACACACACCAGGTCCGACTTGTGCTATGGTTGAAGACACTCACCCAAGGTTTCATGCAGTGGGACAGAAATCTGAAACCGTTTGGTCGGGAAGGGAATACTCAAATATTTATAACTGCAGCAATTTGATTTGATTCCTGTAATTAAGTTTTCCATGGATCAAGTTTACCACACCCATGGCAAATATATGAAATTTTGAGAGAGAGAGAGAGAGAGAGACTGTGCACATGCACATGTATACACATACGTGCATATATATATCATCATCATCATCATCATCGTCGTTTAACGTCCGCTTTCCATGCTAGCATGGGTTGGACGATTTGACTGAGGACTGGTGAAACCGGATGGCTACACCAGGCTCCAATCTAATTTGGCAGAGTTTCTACAGCTGGATGCCCTTCCTAACGCCAACCACTCAGAGAGTGTAGTGGGTGCTTTTACGTGTCACCCGCACGAAATATATATATATGTATATATATATATATATATATATACATATATACATATACGAATTCATATACATATGTATATGTTAATTGCTGGTAAGGACATTGTATTTCGCTTTGCAACCATAATAAGTATGCTAAATGTTTATAAATCAATATTGTGCCCTACTTCTGTGTTAGCAATGCAATCTAATCACTTTTAAGTTACTTACAAACCTCTAATATACGTGGAAGTGTATTTTGACTGCAAAGCGAAAAACAATGTCCCAAGCAGCAATTTTATATATATATATAAGCCAGTATGCTCCGTTGGATGTGTAATGTCAATGTGAATACCCGTCAGAGTGTAAGTATCTTGAGAGAAAAGCTGAACATTAGAAGCATCAGTTGTGGCGTGCAAGAGAGACGATTGCGCTGGTATGGACATGTGGTGAGAATGGAGGAGGATAGCTGCGTGAAAAAGTGCCACACCCTAACAGTTGAGGGAACCCGTGGAAGAGGTAGGCCCAGGAAGACCTGGGCTGAGGTGGTGAGGCAAGACCTTCGTACATTGGGCCTCACCGAGGCGATGACTACGGACCGAGACCTTT
>NC_068985.1:3311674-3322169 GCF_001194135.2 Octopus bimaculoides | reverse complement strand
GGCACATAAAAGACACCATTTCGAGCGTGGCCGTTTTCGTGCGGGTGACACGTAAAAGCACCCACTACACTCTCTGAGTGGTTGGCGTTAGGAAGGGCATCCAGCTGTAGAAACTCTGCCAAATCAGACTGGAGCCTGGTGTTGCCATCCGGTTTCACCAGTCCTCAGTCAAATCGTCCAACCCATGCTAGCATGGAAAGCGGACGTTAAACGATGATGATGATGATGATGATGATGATGATATATATATATATATATATATATACACAAAGGTAAACAGAATTAGCAGTTATAGTGACCGACTAAGAAATAAAATATCCGTATTTACTATTGGTATCAGTTACCTATGCTATCCCTGGGCCTGGGTATGCAGGCACACTATGGTCGTAGGGTACAGGTAACAACAGAATAAACAAAAGTTTATCAGGAATCAAATTTAAATGATGACAATCAATTTGGACCACATCTGTAGATTATTTTTTAATAATAAACATGATGTAACATGTCACAGAAATGTTATGTCATGTTTTTAGTATTAGAAAATAATCTACAGATGTGGTCCAATTTGTTTGTTTGTTGATCTAAAATTTTCTCCATCTTCTGATTATTTAAAGTATATATACATATATATATAAATTGAAAGGTATAATGAATAAACACTCCAATCGGTCAAAACAACTTTATATCGTTCCCAAATTATAAAAAATCGAATATAAATATATATTGAAATAATAGGGCACCCATTGGTAAAACCCAATAGTATAAAATATACACATATACACAAATAATGGAATAACGAGAAATGTGAAGTTTTCACCTGATAAAAAGGTGTTACTGTTGGATTTCCTTAATGGATTGTACATGAACAATGTGAAGCAGCATCCTTTGAAACGATCGTAGAGTTGGGCATCAATGGACTCTGTTCTGGTTTCCTTACACTTTATTTTTTATATTTATACTCTTGTATTTTTATATATTTATATTATTTTAGCTTGACTGCCTTAAATTTCTAGTCATCTTTATTACGCATGAATTTATTTCATATATTTTTCTTCATTCAACTTCACTCGTAAAACCCTTTTAGGTTTTATTACCTTTTATTTGTGTATATCTGCATATTTTATACTGTTGGCTTTTACCATTGGGTGCCCTGATCTTTTAATATATATTTATATTCGATTTATGATAATTTGGGAATGATACAAAGTTGTTTTAACTGATTGGAATGTTTAGTCATTATACCTTTCAATTTATTTCTCCTTTTACCTCAGTGTCACCTGAGCACTTCCAGCTGCAGTCCTATTTTTATTTTTGCTCTTCAGTTTAACAAAATTGCCTTTTGGTTTAACAAAGTTATAAAATTATCTTCTTATACATGGGTGTGTGTGTGTGTATGTATACAGACATATGCATCCACATGTAGACACTTACAAACACACACTCACAGTACATACAACACTGTTTTACACAGGACACTTTTCAAATGCATTTCAATCAACAGAGTCTAAAAGGTATTAACTAGAAAACAAATGATTCTGAAAGACAAACAGACATATCAGAGCTCATTTTGGTGCTGGAGCTGATGTAGTAAAACCTGGAATAACAGTATAGGACGGATATGGTTGTTGGTTGGGGGGAACAACCCTTCCGACTGTTCCATATCTGCCGATTGGAGGATTATCTGGTAGGAGAGGTTCACGTTCGTTACCAACTCGTGGTCGGTGGGGTTCATTTCCATTTTGGCAACAGAAAACGTTATTGGCTGGTGGAAACGGAGCTCTTCCTTTTTCAGAGTACAACTGGAATATAACACCGGCAACGAAGAAACCAACCCAAAGCCCAGCAAGAATGATATCTGGAAAGAGAATGGAAAAGTGTTGGTGCTTGTTTCATCTGTGATGTCCAGGACAACATTTAACATAATGTTTTCATTGATATTTTCTCAAGACATTTTCAAGTAATATTCCAAACCTACGGTTTGAACTCGTAACCTATAACTATACCAAGTCTGTAAAACTTATTATTTTAGATTAGAGGCAATGAGAATTGGATTTGATATCAAGCTAACATTCACTAATGATATTGTCTCTAGAGCAGCGAGCTGGCGGAACCATTAGCATGCTGGGCAGAATACTTAGTCATTTCATTGGGCTTTACATTCTGAGTTCAAATTCCACCAAGGTCAACTTTGCTTTTCATTCTTTCAAAGTCGATTAAATGAGTACCAGTTATATACTGGGATTGATGTAATCGACTTACCCCATCCCCTGAAATCACTGGCTTCATGCCAGATTTGAAACCAATATTGTCACTAATATGCTAAGCTGTATTCTTTAGATTAATATTGGTTTCTCTCATCTTGGATGCTCATCATCTTAAATGTTTCCAGGGGACAATAGCCTGGAAGACAATTGCTACATGCATCAATCCATGCCAGCATGGAGAACGGACGTTAATCGATGATGATGATGATTGTAGTTGTGAGGTTAAGAAGCTTATTTTCGAATCCTATGGTTTCAAGTTCAGTCCCACTGCATAGCAGCACCTTAGACAAGTGTCTCTGACTATAGCTCCTGGCAGACCAAAACCTATTGGCTGCTATAGACAGAATCTGAAAGAAGCCTATTATGTATGTGTGTGAGTGTGTACTTGTCTTGAGATGATGTGGTGGCTGTAAAGAAGCATCACTATCAAACAAGAAAAGTTATTCTTCTGAGAAAAATGAGTGACCAACAGCAAAAATAATCTGGGTTGGAAACAGATGAGGCTTGGAGATAGGAAGGACATCTGGCTACAGAACATCTGCTGCAACAAATTCTATCTAACCTAGCCTTTTGCTTCCTATGGAGCATAGACCATCAACAGCTTCTCCCTACTGCTCTAGTTCCTGTCTTCAGGGCCACTCCCTCAGTATGTGGGATAGGGGGCTGAGAGTACACCCACATTCCTGAGGGAAGGCCTTCATCTCCCAGGTCATGCTGATTCTGAATTGTCTTCAATGCTTCTGTAACTTTGTATTTCTTTCTCTAGGGAGGCATGTTGACTCAATGCAAACCTATTTTTATCTCTCAGAAGAGGTGATCCATATTAGTCTGGCCTCCGTCCTTTGACCAGTCCAGTATGGTGGGGAGGAACCCTACCAAGAGCTTGCACTGCTTTGACACAGCTCTCTTAGGGTCACACTGAGGAATCTAAGCCACTACACTGCAACAAGGGCTGGACCTTGTGGTGAGTCTTATCTATGTAAGCAAAGAGAAGTGGATGCTAAATCAACGAAGATGAATACCAATCAAAAGACAGCTGGAGTGAACATCCAATCGAAGGAAAACAGTTGGAAAAAAAAAAAACATTAAGACAGGCCAAAGTAAATAATAATTAGCAAATAATATTGTTTTCATTATATTGTAAATATAATATATTGAATACTGCTATTTAATAATTAAAAAAAAAATGGAAATTGTACAATTGTAAGAGCTAAAAAGAATATAGCTGGCACTCTGTCAGTTATAACAATGAGGCTTTCAGTCAATCTGATCAATGGAACAGCCGTGAAATTAATGTGCAAGTGGCTGAGCACTCCACAGACATACATGCCCTTAACATAGTTCTCAGGGAGATTCAGTGTGACAGGATGTGACAAGGCTGGCCCTTTTAATTACTGGTACAACTCACTTTTGCCAGTTGAGTGGACTGGAGCGACGTGAAATAAAGTGTCTCGCTCAATGTTGTGCCACTGGGAATTGAACTCACAATCTTATGATCATGAGCCGAATACACTAACTATTAAGGCACAGGCCTTCACTCCTAAAAAGATTAATGATAATAGAGATGGCAGAGATAAGGGCAACGATGAGGGTGGTGATGAGGGTGGTGGTAATATTGAAAAAGAAAAAACAGGAAACTTACCATTTTTCTGAAATGGTGTTACTACCAGTGCTTTATTGAAGTCGGCATAGATCATGTGGTGGAATGAGTTCAGGAATATGTACCTAATGATGCCATATGTGAGGATATCGATTGAAAACACTATCGCATAGGATCCGACAAGAGCACAGCATATGATATTCAACTGTAAAACAAGGAAGCAAAACAAGAAACTGTAATATATATATACACACAAATACATATACATCATCATCATCATCATCATTGTTTAACGTCTGTTTTCCATGCTGGTATGGGTTGGATAGTTTGATCAGGATCTGGGAAGCCAGGAGGCTGCACCAGGCTCCAGTCTGATCTGGCAGTGTTTCTACAGCTGGATGCCCTTCCTAACACCAACCCCTCTGTGAGTGTAGTGGGTGCTTCTTACATGCCACCGGCACAGGCGCCAAAATAAACTGGGAACGGCCACGATCAGTTGGTGCTTTTTATGTGCCACCGGCACAGAAGCCAGTCAATGGCGGCGCTGGCATCGGCACGTTCGGATGGTGCTTTTTACGTGCCACTGGCACGGGTATCACAACTACAATTTTCATTTGATTTTTATTTTGATGTTGATGTACTTGACTCAATAGGTCTCCTCACTTTATTTGCCGGGTCTTTGCAGTCACAGCATATCTCCAGAGGTCTTGGTCTTTCGTCATTGTCTCTGTGAGGCCAACATTTCTCTCAGAGCAATTACACTCTGTCGTGTGTGCACACTGACATTACACATCAAGCAGATCATGCTAGCTTCATTTCTTTTGAGCCTACGCATGTCCTCCGCAATCACGGCCAATATTTCACTGTATCATAAGAATGGTCTTCCCACAGACCTAGTGCCCCTAGCAAGCTCTCCGTAGAGTATATCCTTGGAGATTCTACCATCTTCCACATGACTAACATGTCCAAGCCCTCTCATATGTCTTTGTGTGAGGAGTGCAAACATGCTTGGTATTCCTGCTTGCTTGAGGACATCTTTGTTGGGGACACGATTCTGCCATTTAATGCCAAGGATATATATACCTATGTGTGTGTCTGTGTTTGACCCCCACCATTGCTTGACAATCGATGTTGGTGTGTTTAAATCCCTGCAACTTAGTGGTTCGGCAAAAGAGTCCGATAGAATAAGTACTAGGCTTACAAAGAGTAAGTCCTGGGGTCAATTTGTTCAACTAAAGGCAGTGCTCCAGCATGGCCACAGTCAAATGACTGAAACAAGTAAAAGAATATATATGTATATATATATATATACACACACACATACATGTGTGTGTGTTTTTGTGTCTGTTTGTCTCCCACCACTGGTTAACCACTGATGTTGGTTTGTCTACATCTCCATAATTTAGAGGTTCTTACAAAAGAGACCAATAAAACAAGTACCACACTTAAAAAAAAGTGCTGGGGGTCAATTCATTTCAACCAAAAATTCTTCAAGGCAGTGCCCCAGGATGGACTCAGTTCAACGACTGAAACAGGTAAGAGATAAAAGATAATTAGAATTTAGAATTTGGGCTGGAACTTTGGAGGAAGGGATTCTTTGATTAAATCAACCTCAGAACTGAAACGGTAGTTTATCAACCTTGGAAGAATGAGAACAAAGTTTACCTTGGCAAGGTTTAAATACAGAACCTAAATAGTTATTCACAAGTAAGAAAAACTTATTTATATGTAACGATAAGATATGAAAATAATTAAAGAATCTAAAGCAGGATACTTGCAATCATCTCATTTGCGATTCCTTATTTTACTTACCAATTTTGTGTAAGCCAAAAATATAACAGGAAGCAACATGGTTCCAGAAGCGAAAGTCATGCCATAGTTGAAATCATTTTCCCAGTATTTCAAATTACCTGGAGTAATGAGACGAAAGACATTGGGAACATGAGTATTTAATAATAATAATAATAATAGGTCACAGAAAACGAGAAAGCAACCATACTCTGGGATATGCCAATACACACAGATAGAGAAATTAAGGCAAATAGACCAGATATAGTTGTCAAAGATCATGAAGAAAAAAAATGCTTTCTAATTGATGTATCAATACCAGCAGATGACAACGTTTCCCTAAAAGAAATGGAGAAACTTTCAAAATACAAAGACCTGGAAATAGAGGTAACTCGAATGTGGAATCTAAAAACAGAAACAATTCCTATCATAGTAGGTGCCTTGGGTATAATAAAAAAATATTCAGACAAATACATAACAAAAACACCAGGACTTACAAATATATATAACATACAGAAAATTGCACTACTGGGTACTGCACACATTCTACGCAAAACACTTTCAATACAGTAAAAATAAGAGCACCACAGCACATACCCAAGGCACACAGAGCTGCGCTCGGTAGTGAAGTGAAAGCACGTTATAAAAATAAAACTACTGAATAATAATAATAATAATAATAATAATAATAATAATAATAATAATGATAATAATAATATGATAAAGGTGGTAGTAGTATCAATAATTGTCGAAGACCTGGGAACAGCGAGTAAAAATCTTGAGAAGTACATGAAAAAAATAGAGGCTGCAATAAGGGTGGAACACTTGCTTGGAACAGCACTGCTTGGAACCACTCGAATACTCCAGAAAGTGCTCAAAAAATAAGAAGTGTTACCTTAGTTCACTGGTAGTGAACAGCTGACACCATAGTACATCTCCAACGTTAGAATATGTGCAAAGGCAATAATAATAATAATAATAATAATAATAATAATAATAATAATAATAATACTTTCTACTGGAAGCACAAAGCCTCAAATTTGGGGGAAAGGATTAAGTCAATTACGTCGACCCCAGTGCATAATTGGTCCTTATTTAATCGACCCTGAAAGGATGAAAGGCAAACTCGACCTCGGCAGAATTTGAACTCAGTACATAAAGACAGGCAAAATACCGCGAAGCATTTTGCCCAGTGTGCTAATGATTTTGCCAGCTCACCGCCTAAATAATAATAATAATAATAATGATCTGGCTTCCTATTCTCTATCTCATGGTCGCACTGAATCATAAAATCCCAGAGGATCTTTGCATTATCATTTTTAATGGTGCTTTTGGGTTTATGTTCATACCACTTTTTTGCACTTCCAGTCCATACTTGTTGCAAAGTGTCCAATAGGATCCTATCACCTCACTGCCTTAACATCAAAGTTAATGCTGGTTTCAAACTTTGACACAAAGCCAGTAATTTCGGGGGAGGGGGTAAGTCAATTGACCCCAGTATTCATCTGGTATTAATTTTATCAACCCCCAAAAGGACAAAAGGCAAAGCTGACCGTGGCAGAATTTGAACTCAGAACATAAAGACAGACAAACTGTTGCTAAGCATTTTGCCCAGCACTTTTTAACAATTTTGCCAGCTTCCTGCCATGATGTAACAAAATATGGAATTGTATGGTTTTGTCATTCTACCATTTCTGCTACTGAGGAAGACACTAATAAACATTTACCAATGTAAAGGTTGAAAACATTTCTTGAAATATCTACTTACCAAATGGTGTGAAGAAAAGTATGCAGCTCACAAGATAACCAGCCACAAGACTAACCATAAGCACCGATATGACAGGAATTCCAAGACTGGTCCAGACCAGCAACCACAGCACACCGCCGACAAAGGCCGAGATGATGTCAATACTCAGCACAACTGGAAGACAAGGCATAACAAGATGTATCAGAGATATATGTCACTAGGAGGAGGAGGAGGGAGAAGGCAGAGGGGAAGAGGAGGTGGAGGAAGGAGGAGAAGGGAGAGGGGAGGTGGAGAAAGGAGGAGAGGGGGTGGGGTGTAAATTGAGTGTGGGTGGTCATTACAAACACTGTTTCATTATTATCAGTTTACATTTAGCTGTTGAGAAGTGAAACCATAACTACCTTGGTTATTTCTTTACTGTCTCTTTGATAAAGTTTATAAACCCAAAAGATAAAATCCTTATCGATTCTTTCCATTGTTTTCTTTTCCATTATACACATTCTTTGATTGTTGCTGCTTTGCTTTGTCTTTCTATGCCTTTTACTCCGGGTGTTTTACTTGCCAAATTTCTTATATTATGCATCTGTTTGGCTGCTGTTTGCATCGTAAACTTCATTTTATTTGTGTATTTCAGTTTGTCTCTCTCTCTTTCATCATTATCATCATCATTTAATGTCCGCTTTCCATGCTAGCATGGGTTGGATGATTTGACTGAGAACTGGTGAAACCCGATGGCTACACCAGGCTCCAATCTGATTTGGCAGAGTTTCTACAGCTGGATGCCCTTCCTAACGCCAACCACTCCAAGAGTGTAGTGGGTGCTTTTAGTCAGGCAGTACTGGCAACGGCCACGCTCAAAATGCTGTATATTACGTGCCACCTGCACAGGAGCCAGTCTGACGGCACGCAACGATCTCGCTCGAATGTTTTTTTCACATGCCACCAGCACAAAACCCATTGTACGGACATGCTAGTCTATCACTTGGGATATCCAAGAAACATTTGGAAGACTTCAAATTCACCTGACCCTAATTAAATATTCTAAATGACTTGAAATACCTGTCCTGCCTTGGTTTTTGTTGTCCTTTTTCCTCTAATATATACCAGCTAATATGGAAGCCTAATACGGATCTCCAGCCTCAGTTGTGAACTTGGAACCTAACGGATGACCAATTATAGCACTTACACATTTAGATCACCAGTGAACTAAATCCTTCATATTCTTATATACATATTGTCCTGTCAAGAACTTAAGAACCTCTTTAGTGCTGATACTATGATAGCATGCACCCAGTACACTCTACAAAGTAGTTGATGTTAAGAAAAACACTCAGCCATAGAAATCATATTAATATAAGATACATGAGTGAAATGTAGTCCCTGTATCTGTTCAGAAGGGCATTGATTCTAAAGAAGTACTGACCGAAACTGTGGTCACCAATTGCACCTATGCCAGCAATAATAGGGGATACAAAATGTTGATAACATTCAAAATGTATACATTTCTATTTTTTTGTTTGTTTTGATTTAAAGCAAAGAGAAAGATGCAGTGTCCAAAAAGCCTGCACCAGACTTCTGTGACTGTTTTGGCAGTGTTTTTACAGCTAGATGCCTTTCCTAACACCAACCACTCAGCAGAGTGGACTTAGTGCTTTTTACGCAGTACAAGCACAGGCGAGGTCAGTTTTGGCAAGGTTTTTACAGCTGGATGCCCTTCCAAACTCCAACCACTTCACAGTGTAGATTGGGTTTTAAGTGGCATCTGCACTGACAGGGTCACCAACTACATCAGCTGATACCTAATACCTTTTCTCCTTCTTTGGTGTCTGAGACAAGTAAAGAAATGGATTGTCAATAAAAAAATTCAATGAAATTTTAGCCTTCATTTGGAAGTGTTCTTACTAATTGAGAGATGTGAAAGTTAGGATAGAAACTTATTTGACTGAGGCCAATGTGTCAAACCTCTGCATGGAATGACTTTTGTCTCTCAGCTCTCCAAAATTAACATATGTACCAGTAATATATTGGTTTGAGTCAAGAACTTATAAAATATTTTTGCTCCATATTTCAAATAGTTTCTCATCATCATCATCATTTAACATCTGCTCTCCATGCTGGTATGGGTTAGACGGTTTGACTGGAACTGCTAAGCTGGAAAGCTGCACCCGGTTCCAGTCTGATTTGGCAGGGTTTCTATGGCTGGATGCCCTTCCTAACACCAACCACTCCAAGAGTGTAATGGGTACTTTTTACATGCTACCGGCATGGGTGCCATTTACACCGCTAACAGCCATGACTATTTTTCATTAATACGCAGTTTTTTACCTGTCAAGGAATGTGTCCAAAGAGCGCTGACTGTGATGTGTGCAATAAGGAAACCAGCAATCGCTCCAAATATAAACAATTCTGAAAATAACAAAATAACAAACATAAATACTACTACCAATAATAATAATAATATTAATAAGCTGGACATAGTCTTAATTGAGAAAGAAAACAAACTATGCTGGATCATCGATACAGCATGCCCAACTGACAACAAGGTATGCAATAAGGAAGAAAGAAAAGTCGAGAGATCTGACAGGTTAGCTTGGGAAGTTAAGCAGTTGTGGTCGATGAAAAAGGTAGCAGTAGTACCAATAATTGTCGGAGCCCTAAGAACAGTGAGCAAAAATCTCAAGAAGTACGTGGAACAAATAGGGGCTGCAATAAGGGTGGAGCATTTGCAGAAAACAGCACTGCTTGGAACCACTCGAATACTCTGGAAGGTGCTCAAAAAATAAGAGGTGTTACCTTAGTTCACTGGTAGTGAACAAGTGACACTGTAGTACATCTCCAGCATTAGAAGCTGTGCAATGCAATAATAATAATAATAATAATAATAATAATAATAATAATAATTACTCAGTAACAAAACAGGCAAAGGAATATCTAAGTGAATTCCAATTGCAACAAATTCAAGAATTAGACGAACTAGAAACACCTACAGAAAAAGCTAAGCGCTTGAAAACCCGTGCTAAAATTGCTGCCTTAGCTATTATGACTGAAAAATGGCATGGAAAACCTCTCAATGGCAAATACCCAAAGAGAGCGAAT
>NC_068985.1:3304626-3311089 GCF_001194135.2 Octopus bimaculoides | reverse complement strand
CAATACCTATTGTCATAGGTGCCCTGGGAATGACAGCGAAACGGGCTGATTACTACCTAGCTCAGATACCAGGAAACCCCAAAATGGCTGAAGTCCAAAAGATAGTGCTCATGGGAACTGCCCATATCCTACGTAAAATATTGTCTATGTGATCTCAAATTTTAAAGCAAACATAATTTTCTTATGGTTTCTTAAACATTCACTTGAACAAAACTGTACAAATCCAAATATATGGTACCCTAGGCATAACACCTACATGAACTTCTAACTTGTTGTCTCTTGAGGTCTCTGGGTGAGACTTGGATCCAACTTGTACAAATGCAAAACAAAAGTCAAACATAAAATAATAATAATAATAATAATAATAAAGATGATTATTTCTAATACAAGCTGTATGGTGGAACGGATATCGTCAGTTACATCCAGACCAATATTTAAGTGTCCGGTTTTTTATTATTATTTTGTTTCATTTTTTTACTGTTAAAAGTGTTGTACTTGTAGATTTATAAAAAAATCCATTTTATCAACATATTTTTACAGGAGGAAAAGAAAGGAAAAAACATCAAAAGTATAAAAGATCAAATTAGCAAGAAAAAAAACTTCTAACTACCTCACCATGGAAACAAAGAAAAATAAAAACTGGTAGAGCGGGAATTAAGCATTAGAAGATGGAAGCAAGGATCGGGTAATGGGTTGTATGTCCCAAACCAAATGGCACATTCAGCCATGCTTTGCAATGGTATTACTGCAGAGAATGGCCAACAACACTCGCTTGTCCTTTGAAAGGAAGGAAGGCAAATCAATCCCAATAGAATTTGAGCTCAGAGTTTTTATAGGATGTAATTCCAAGGCATTTTGTCCACCAATTTACTGATAATGGCAGTGATGATTTTTATAATATGGAACCACATTCTATGAAAGAAGAACCGAACACTATAAAGCGTATCCCAGACAACTTCAAATTCAGACAAACAAAAGACCTGAACTGAACAATGTCAAGAATTTTAAGATGGCAATTAAATATGTTTGACATTCACCCATGAAAAGGATAAGCAAACAACAACAACACCAGCAACAACAACAACAACAACATCACCACCACCACCAACTCTGATTGACCATTGCTCTAAATTGCTCTCCAGACTATTACAGAATAGTTGCCTTGCTCTTACGTGGCACCAGCACAGGTGCTTTTTATGAGGAACCAGCACAATATTGCATAACAATAAGAGGCAATAGATGAAGACATACCTGTTTTAAAATACCTGTGTCCAAAGAAACACAACAAGAATCCTAGCAGGATGGTAAAACAGGAAATTACAATGGTTAAGGCGTCATCTGAAATATTAAAACAATTGAAAAATAAAATATATTTTTGTTGTTTCAAAGAGTAAATACCAAATCTGAAATAAAGGAGAGAATTTGTCCAACCCATGCCAGCATAGACAATAGACATTAAATGATGATGATGATGATGATGATGAATTGGGGAACATTATACACAGTTTGATATTTGACAGTTCACATCATCATCATCATCATTTAACGTCCATTTTCCATGCTGGCATGAGTTGGGGTGGTTTGAAAGGGGGCCACTAAGGCTGGGAACTGCATCAGTCTCCAATTGTCTATTCTGGCAAGGTTTCTACAGCCGGATGCCCTTCCTAATGCCAACCATTTTACAGAGAGCACTAGGTGCTTTTTATGTGGCACCAGCAAGTTCAAACAAGAGTAAGTTAGAATTATGAATTATTGGAATCTGTTTTTAAAAAAATAATAAATATAAATAATTTAGGCAAAAACAAAAATATATCAGGTAATTTCAATTTTATATTTTTTATAAATGTTTTGAATATTTACTTTTGCTTTCTTAAAGACTTGGCCGTTTTTTCATTCCAGATTAACACTAATCCATTAAACATGCATTCCAATCTTGGTTGATACATCTTAATCCTTACACCATGTATCTAGGATTACATTATCCAATGTGCCATTCTTTGTTACAACAATATAGTGTAGTATTTAGCTACTATTTCTAGCAGGTCAAGCAACAATATAGAGCCTCTCACATTAGACGACATCATCCAAAGTGCCTGTTTTCTTTTTTTGTTAAAAATGATAAAATGTGATGTGAGTGGAGGTGGGAGGCGGGGTAAGTTGATTGAGTAATTTAATAGATCTCCTCCCACTCGTTAGCTTGGAATGGTTTGCGTTGCTTCTGTTGTTATTTGGCCTCAAATCAACCCTGAACAAACATGGCATATGATCGAAGACATTTCAGCTCTGAACACATCCTGATTGGTTTGTTTATAAAGGACCACAATGTCTGTTTTAAGATGGTGGGATTTGACTTGTGTAAAATATGTCTGTTTTTCCTTTCAGAAGGTCAAGCAACCATGCAGAGACTTCATTGATCAGCTTGTAAGGAGTTAATTCTGGTTCATTAAGGTAAAAATCACACAAGCACGACTTCCACCACCACCACCACCACCACCACCACCACCATCATTATCATCATTATCATTTAACATCCGTTTTCCATTCTGGCATGGGTTGGATGGTTTGACAAGAGCTGGCAAGCCAGGGAGCTGCACTAGGCTCCATCTGTCTGATTTGGCGTGGTTTCTATGGCTGGATGCCCTTCCTAACACCAACCACTTTACAGAGCACGCTGGGTGCTTTTAACGTGGCACCAGTACCAGAGCATTATATGTGGCACCAGCATGGGGGCTTTTTATGTGGCACCAGCACACCTTACATTATTCTAAAAACTACAATAGCCAGTCACACAACAGTCTCATTCCCATATAAATTGATGATACAAGACGGTCAACAATAATGCTAACGGCTGTTTCATGGTAGATGGCTGTCATTCGCTCAGAGACACTAAATAATGGTCTTATGCGTGACACCAGTATCTGATTATATAGAAAGAAGGTGAAATGTTAATCAGTGCAAAACTTAGAGCAGTATACTTACTTTTGTTTTCCTCACATTGCAACAAATCCGGGTTGATGACAGTCGGTACATAAGCTGCAGATGTCTGAATGCCATTTCCCGATTGTGTAACAATGAGATTCACCACAGCACTGACACAAGGATAAGAAACCAGATTCAGCTCTGATTTCTCAATGTTGTTGTTATGTATTAACTTCACCTGCAATCATACATATCAAAACAGATATAATTCTTTGTTATATTTAGGGAGGGTCATTTTGCCAATAAATACATGCACTATTATTTTTATTATTATTATTATTATTATTGTTATTATTGTTATTATTACTTATTGGAGGCATTGAGCTGGCAAAATTGTTAATGGCATTTCATCCATCATCATATTCTGAGTTCAAATTCCACTGGGGTTGACTTTGACTTTCATCCTCTTGGGGGTCAATAAAATAAGTACCGGCTGAATACTGGGGTGAATTTAATCATCTGACCCCCTCCCCACCTCGAAATTGCTGGCCTGGTGCCAAACTTTGAAACCATTATTATCATTAGCTCTTGTTTATTTGCCTGAGTTCTTTTGTCACATATTCTGTGGCCTCTCACCTCTTCTCCATCTCTCCTCTCCTCTCTGATTTTGTCCTGTCTATTCCACCTTTATTCTTTTACTTGTTTCAGTCATTCTGACTGTGGCCATGCTGGAGTACCGCCTTTTAGTCGAAGAAATCGCCTCCTGGACTTATTCTTTGTAAGCTTGGTACTTATTCTATCAGTTTCTGTTGCCAAACCGCTAAGTTACAAGGATGTAAACACACCAACATCGGTTGTCAAGCAATGGTGGTGGTGGGGAGACAAACACAGACACACACACACATATATATATATATATATATATAAATGTATATAAATACAACAGGCTTCTTTCAGTTTCCGTCTACTAAATCCACTCACAAGGCTTTGGTCAGCCCAAGACTATAGTAGAAGACACATGTTGAAGGTGCCATGCAGTGGAACTGAACCCGGAACCAATGGTTGGGAAGCAAGCTTCTTACCACACAGCCACACCTAGACGTTCCAGTTTTGGTTTTCATGCTTCCGTATACCAAACCAAAAAAAATTCAGTCAAGTACTTCCCTGTCAGAAACATTGTAACTTTTGTGTCACTGAAAGAAAAATCATTAATAATGTTGTTGTTGTCGTCACACATCCCCCACCACCACCACCACCACCATCGTCGTTGTCGTTGTCATCATCACTATCATCATCATTATTATCATCATTAACGATAACAATATTAATGCAATGTTAATGTGGGCTGGCACAATAATTATGCATCAACCCAATAATTAATGCATTGGTATTCTTGATGACATAAACGATATGACATGTTAACCCACAAAAGAAATGTCTAGTTTACATTTTTCAAAAATTACTTCTTTCCAGCAATTAAAACAGACAGGACCCCACCCACTTCTGGTAAGTGGCATTACTTTATCTGTCGGAAAAGAGTAGCCAGGAATTCCATACAGTGTACCCAGTGTAAGCCATGGACCCACAGTGGAACAACAGGAAGGTTATCAGAGAAAGTAATGTTTGTATGTGGAAGATGCAGGAGAACCATAAAAACTACTGATACATGGAAAGTTGATTTTCTCAAATGCCCTGGTGGCTCTTTAGAGGTAGAGGACAATTTCTGTTACCTAGGGGATAAAATTAGCTGTAGGCGAGGATGCACGGAAAGTGTAATTGCTTGAATAACGATAGGATAGAGAAAATTCAGAAAACTTTTATTTCTGATGGCAGCAAAAGTTCTCTCTCTCCGAGTGAAAGGAAGATTGTATGAATCATGTATATGAACAACAATTTTATATGATAGTGAGACGCAGGCCCTGAATGCAGGGGACATGTTGAAGGCTGGAGAGAAATGAAGCGAGTATGCTCCACTGGATGTGCAATGTCAGTGTACACGTTCGACCAAGTTCTGGTGCACTGAGAGAGAAGTTATGTATAAGAGGAATTGGTTGCTGTGCGCAAGAGAGAAGAGTGTGTTGGTTTGGTCACATGATGTGGATGGATGCTGACAGCTCCATAAAGAAGTGCCAATCTCTTAAAGTAGATGGAACATGTGGAAGAGGGAGACATAGGAAGACATGGGACGAAGTACTGAAGGACAAGCTCAGGATGCTGACCCTTTCAGATGAGATGACAAAGGCCTGAGATACCTGGCACCCGGCTGTACTCCAGAAGATCTATCCTACACAGCAGAAGTGTTAAGGCTGCTCCCCCTATTGAAGAGGTTTGCCTGCACGAGTCTTGCGCCATTGCCACGTAAAAAGCACTCATGTGGTGCCGCGTTAAAAGCTCCCAGCACACTCTGTGATGTGGTTGACATTAGGAAGGGCATCCAGCCATAAAAACCAAGTTAAATCAGACTGTAAACTGGTGCTTGCCAGGTCCTGTGAAACCGTCCAACCCATGCCAGCATGGAAAATGGATGTTAAAGGAGCATGATAATGATGATGATGACAACAACGATTCTGAACTTGATTTAAGGGAAGAGATGAGGGTGATTTAACTGACCCCAGTTAGGACTGGTGTTCCTTTTATCAATTCTCCTCTTCATAAAGTCAAACTTGGTACGATTTGAACACGGAATATAAAAGTACATGTAAAAATATTGGTTTCAAATATCAGCACTTTAATACATTAGGAAATATAAAAAGGCATTTTATCCTTTGTTCTATAGATTTTGATATCTGAAATCTTTCTCCAACAATGACAGCTTATAATGGATACCACATGTAACAAACAATTATAAAATTTACTGGAAAGAAATAAAATATAAAAACTACTTACATATCTTCCAGTTTCAAAAATATCATCAACCGAAAGCATTTTCGTAACAGCTTGCAGGGTGGACAAGTCATCTGTTTGAACTTCATTCATAAAATAGACGAAAACATAATAATGCAGACTTGTCTGCATTACCATATCTTCACAGCTTGGTGGTAGCATTGATCGGGAGAAGTGACCATTTGACCACTGGAAGTCCACATTTGTCAGTAACTTGGGATATGTCACTTTGATATTTGGATCGATTTCCAAATTAAATTCTTGATTACAACCTCCAGGTAAGGGATCTGCAGAAAGAATGTAATATAGAGAATAAGATTAACTAACAATAACTGGCACTCTGTCATTTAGGGGCTTAACATAGTAGATGTTACAGAAGAATGTGCAAAGTTTGATAATACTTTGATACCAAACTGTTATATGGACTGTTAGATATGTAATTCGTCTGACGTTCCGTGTGTCATGTGGTTCGTCTGAGTTCATTGTTTCATTGTTGTTGTCTTGTGGGACTGTCGTAGTAAAATGTCATTGATATATATATGGCGGACATGACTTTTGTTTATTCATAACGAACATTGGGTGAGTGCGTTCTTTGTATGTAATTGAACAATAAATGTAATAATTAAATTGTATAACTCGTTATGTTATCTCTACGAGTCAG
>NC_068985.1:3297285-3299827 GCF_001194135.2 Octopus bimaculoides | reverse complement strand
CCAAACTGTTATATGGACTGTTAGATATGTAATTCGTCTGACGTTCCGTGTGTCATGTGGTTCGTCTGAGTTCATTGTTTCATTGTTGTTGTCTTGTGGGACTGTCGTAGTAAAATGTCATTGATATATATATGGCGGACATGACTTTTGTTTATTCATAACGAACATTGGGTGAGTGCGTTCTTTGTATGTAATTGAACAATAAATGTAATAATTAAATTGTATAACTCGTTATGTTATCTCTACGAGTCAGTCCGAGGGAAACATAACACAAACAGTGAAAGATATATCAGACATGTACATGACTTCAAAAGCTGCCACCATCAAACCATCAAACACTGACCATCAAACACTATGCATAAGACACTATTTTTTTACCAAAATCAGGAGTACATATAATATGAGACAGCAAGGTTTTTCCCACACCTGCTAAATTAATTAAGGCCCCAAATTCAAGGTGCATATTATAAATTATTGTTAAAAATATTTAATGCAAAGAGCATTAACCCATTACCTCTCATAATTCTATTAACTGGAATTTTTTTATGAAACTTTGATTTCTAGCATAAAACAGCCTTAGAAACACGCTGGGATGATCAAAATAACATTTTAAATAGAAATAAGCGAGATATTGGGTGAAAAATTAGCAAACCTCATTTGAATATCAGAGAAATATACCTAGTAGATATAGCAAAAAGGTTAGATATGTGTAAATATTGACAGATAATTACGAAATTTTTAATTTTTAAGTGATATCATATGAGATCACTGGTAGGTAATGGGTTAAAAACTAGAAATACTTTTAGTTCAGGCATGGATGGGAGATAACTCTGTGTACACGGTGAATTACTTGGCTCCGTCGCTTTCGGCAATGGAAACATAAAGCTAACCATTTCTCTTTAAATATAAAAGTCTGTGTTCCTACACCATTCGTTAACATAAATGGGATCTCGAATAAACTGACAAAAATCCCAACTGCTAGGAAGTCTATGTAAAGTCTTTCCAATGATACAGAATATTTAATAATCCAGAATCAATTAGTTCGGAATACGGGTTTCCAGGTTGAATTGATCGGTTAATTTTAGACGCTTAACGTTTTCTGATGAGCTGTATCTATGAAGATTTCAACCACCATGTCGTTAATTTTGTCATTTAGGTGTAAGGGGTCAAGTAGCAGAAAATACAGTCGCCAGGGATATATATATATATTCAGAATGAATATCAAAATAAGATGCCTTATATTTATTTCTTTAATACCCTTAAGGAGCTACACACAGAGGGGACAAACAAGGACAGACAAAGGGATTAAGTCGATAACATGGACCCCAGTGCGTAACTGGTACTTATTTAATTGACCCCCAAAGGATGAAAAGCAAAGTCGACCTCGGTGGAAATTGAACTCAGAACGTAAAGACAGACGAAATACTGATAAGCATTTCGCCCGGCATGCTAACGGTTCTGCCAGGTCGCCGCCTTAGATGCCTTATATTGGTGGCAGAAGAAGTGTGAACCATGCAATAGACCGATGTCATACCTTTTCACACTTCCAACAAACTGTAGGTTTAACTGGATCAGAGGTTATGAAAGTTGATCTTCAATTTACAAAGAAAAATCTAAAATTTAAGGTTTAACAATTATATTTTCTCATCAAAATCAAAAGCAACAAGCATCTAATATGATTCTGTATTATATCAGGTTGAGGAAAAAGTTTGTGCGCCATCTTAAAATAATGATCTTTAATACAAGAAATTATTCAAAAACAACAACTATTCTTCAAAATAAAGACCATCATTTTTCACGACCTGCTGCCAACAATCTGCAAGCTTTCGGATTTGGTCAAAGTACCAATCCTTTGGCTTTGAATCAAAAAATTCTTGGCAGGCTTCTTCAACTTCATCACATTTACATACCTACATATATATCATTCTTTTCTCTCTTTCGCATACATACACATAATATATAACAAGGAAAACATCATAAAGCAGCTGTCATACAATGTAGGTCTACCTTCTTTTTATATACAATAGAATAGCAATGACATAATTATGAACTCACCATATAGTGAGTGAGCCTTCACATAAATCAAGGCAACACCAGTATAGTTGTTTGTAAAGAGAAACCATTCAGCCGTGTTTTGTTCTGGTTTCAGAATGGTAACTACACCAAGATTTCTTCCTGTAACAGCTTCATCCTCAAAAGGTACTTCAGACAAAGAAAGGGTCAAATTCCCTCGAACACAGTGCACCTCACAGATGAGAAAGCTTTCCACTACGATAATATCATTAACTTTTAGAGTCTGAGACTTGACCCCTTTATGTATGTAAATATACAGGGGCTCACCAATTGTTACATTGGTTGTACCATCTGAAAGAGAGAAAAAGAAATATTAATATATGGGCGCAGGCATAGCTGTGTGGTAAGAAGCTTGCTTCCCAACCACATGGTTCTAGGTTCAGTCCCACTCCATGGCAAGTGTATTCTACTTTAGCCCTGGGCTGACCAAAGCCTCCTGAGTGGTTTTGGTAGACGGAAACTGAAAGAA
>NC_068985.1:3294365-3295702 GCF_001194135.2 Octopus bimaculoides | reverse complement strand
CTTGGCAAAGGAAAGAGAGAGAATGTAACGTTTCGAGCGGAGCTCTTCGTCGGAAACAATGAAAGTCCAAAGAAGCGAAAAATGGAGGAAGAAAAAAAATCGCCACCGATGTCCACGAGGTTACATTGTGGAAGGACTGGAAGGGGAAGGGGTGGAGGAAAAGTTCTTTCTAAGACAGGAGAGTGCAAGAGGGAGGTAAGTATGTGTACAAGCGCGTGGGTCCTTGTTAATATGCATCACATGACCATACCAGCACAGTTGTTGCTTTTGCACACCACATCTGATACCTCTTATGCCCAACTTTTCTCTCAAGATGCTTACACTCTGTTGTACATGTACACTGACATTGCACGTCCAGTGAAGCATACTAGCTTCATTTCTTTCAAGCCTATGCCAGCCAATGGCTATCACAGCCCATGTTTCACTGCCATGTAGCATAGCTATTTGCACACAGGCATCATACAATCTGCCTTACACTCTGAGGGAGAGGCCCTTTGTTGCCAGTAGAGGTAAGAGCTCTCTGAACTTAGCCCAGCCTATTCTTATTCTCACAGCTACACTCTTGGAGCATCCATCTCTACTACTAACTTGGTCACCTAGATAACAGAAGCTATCTACTACCTCTAGCTTACCCCACTGGCAGTTGACGAGGTCTATTTTCTGTACATTTTCAGTGCTTATTGTACCTGTGCACCTTCCACACACAAAACTATTTTCTCAGTTAAGCTTCCTCTGATATTTAGAATTCGTGTTAAACTAATTTCAGTGTCAGGTCATTATTGACGTCACCACCTATCCCACTGGCATCGTTACTCAAAATACAACTACTTTCAATGCTGTTACTAATTACAATACCACTGTCATTACTACTTTCATAACCATCTCCATTATTAACAATATATCATTTAGCATAATAATAATAACATTAATAATAACTAGCAAACTTACCCATCTACGACGGGTGATAAGAGCAGGGTGCAAATTGAGACAATTTTAGTTGTAATCATCATCATCATCGTTTAACGTCCGCTTTCCATGCTAGCATGGGTTGGACGATTTGACTGAGGACTGGTGAAACCAGATGGCTACACCAGGCTCCAATCTGATTTGGCAGAGTTTCTACAGCTGGATGCCCTTCCTAACGCCAACCACTCAGAGAGTGTAGTGGGTGCTTTTACGTGCCACCCGCATGAAGGCCAGTCATTGAACAATATGTATGTAAACATTTACATAACACGTTCATGGTGATATCTTTATAAAACCTCTTTGTAAACAATATTCTCCCTTTGTCCATGACTAAGTTTCAAATTAGCTGAATCCGTTGCCCCTACTCATCG
>NC_068985.1:3293141-3294355 GCF_001194135.2 Octopus bimaculoides | reverse complement strand
TCTGATTTGGCAGAGTTTCTACAGCTGGATGCCCTTCCTAACGCCAACCACTCAGAGAGTGTAGTGGGTGCTTTTACGTGCCACCCGCATGAAGGCCAGTCATTGAACAATATGTATGTAAACATTTACATAACACGTTCATGGTGATATCTTTATAAAACCTCTTTGTAAACAATATTCTCCCTTTGTCCATGACTAAGTTTCAAATTAGCTGAATCCGTTGCCCCTACTCATCGCGACATACAGCTGGGCGTGCCTGAACATGGGAGAGGGTAGAAACACACCGATGCAATCCAAAGTCTGGCCCTGAGACTTGTTGGCCGTAAAGGAGAAGGTTAATTTGATAGGAAACTGCCTGTGTCGTAATTGAAATAGAAACTGATTATCTGAAGACATCAGAGGTATCCGAGGTATAAACAGACATTTCATAATCTCCAAAACTGCCATAGCTGTGAGACCGGTGTGATATTGGGATCTTATTTTCGTCAAAATCTATCTTGCACTGCAATTCAGTTATAATCTGTGATTCATCGATTTCACTATTCGCGAGGGAAATATTTTGTAACCCATCATCTTCGACTTGCAATTACGCTTGCCTAGTTCACAGTCACGCTCGAGTGTTATAGGTTTGTTTGGTAACTTTAACTGTAGGAGAACTTCTCCTTGATCGACCTGGTATTGTTCTCTTGTTCTGCATCTCTGACGGCCAGATTTAGCCTAAGTGATCGATGTGCTGAAGTATTTCTTTGTTGCTCAGAGTTTTTCGCTTCTATATTTTGGCGCTTTGCATTCCGTACTTCTGTATCTCTTTCTTGTTCGGTTTGTCTGTAATCTTCGTCCGACCAAGTCCAACTGGTAGAAGCAGCATTTCTTGTTTTTTTTCCCCAATTGACGACTTATGTTTTGGTGTCATGATCTGACACGAATAAAATAATAAATGAACAACATAAAGAAATCTTTTGTTACATTTTAATTGACCTGTAATATAATGCACGCATATCATGTCATTCACTGTTTTATACATCGTAGTATGAAACATAGTAAGAAAAGTTACCAGAGTAAAAATCCGAAGTGTTAACAGTGGACATGCTCCTTCACAAATGATCAGCTTCTATTTTGTAAACAATGTTTCGAATCTGTTCATGTGTTCGAAAGGAGAGATCTGACTCTCACATTCAGTGTAGCAAGCCCAGATTGCCAAAGTTACTTCATTC
>NC_068985.1:3291578-3292980 GCF_001194135.2 Octopus bimaculoides | reverse complement strand
AGGGGGGAAGAGGAGGTTGGACTGATCTCTGTAGGAGAAGGTAGGCATCTCTATTCCTCTTACAAAACTTACCTCTGGGTGCCAAATTTGCCTCAATTGATGGTGTTACTTGGGTAGGAGGGAGTGGTGGGATAGGGGCAGGGGAAGAAGGAGGAGGTCAAGCATGTCTTTTAGGAGGGTATAGGCCACCCTATTCTTTCTACCAAAGTTACCTCGATGGAATTTCTCTGAAAATAGGGGCTGGGAGAGGGACTAAACCTATATATAAACCACCCTAGAGACTCCCCCGAAAACCCCTACAAAGTTTCATGCCAATTGGCCCAACCGTTTGGCATTGATGTGAGTACAGACGGATATTACACCCATTATAGTATGATGATGATAATAATAATAATAATAATAATAATAATGTTGATACCAAGCACCTGTAACCTCATATCCATGCCGTAAGTACGGATATGTGGTTACGGGTGCTTAGTGCCAACATACACCAGAAAAGGTAATGGACGAAAAGGGGAAGGCAAAAATCCTCTGGGACTTCGATTTCCAGACAGACAGAGTGTTAGAGCACTGAAGGCCAGATATAGTAACCTTTAGGAAGGACAAACAAGAGTGCCTAATAATCGATGTAGCAGTACCAGGAGATTAACACATCATCATAAAAGGAGAAAAAGTTGATAAATATGGAGAGCAGCGAATTGAGATCACTAAGACGTGGCAGCTACGGGAGTCAAACATAAAGGTTATCCCTATTGTCATCGGAGCATTGGGTTCAATACCATCCAAGCTGAAAAAGACATCTGAATACTTTAGAAATATCCTACAATGTAGATGTATTGCAAAAGTCGGCATTACTTGGAACTGCACGCTTATTGCGTAAAGTATTGTCTGTCTGTGGCCCTTGTTGTGACTTGACAAACAATACAAACCCCCCGTTGACACAATAGCTTCAATCAACATCTTCACGATATTGTATACTGTGCGACATCTATAATAATAATAATAATAACAATAATAATCTTTTCAACTGGCAGCACAAGGCCTGAAATTTGGGGGATGGGGATAGTCAATTACATCAACTCCAGTGTTTCACTTGTACTTATTTTATCAACCCCAAAAGGATGAAAGGCAAAGTCGACCTTGGCAGAATTTGAACTCTGAATGTAAAGACAAATGAAATATCTCTAAGCATTTCGCCCAGCATGCTAACGATTCCACCAGCTTCTGCCTTGATAATAGATAATAATAATACGCCTACAACCATTATTACTAACACAACCATTACAGCCGTTTCTAACATAGCATGCATCCATACCGAAGGGTCCCACCACCACCACCACCACCACCACGACTTTGTGTCCTTATATTTTTAGAAAAAAAATGTATATTTTTCAATGAAATT
>NC_068985.1:3286336-3290722 GCF_001194135.2 Octopus bimaculoides | reverse complement strand
ATTTACTGTTACAAGAGATTAAAAACATAAATATGTAATTTCAAATAGACTTATCGTCGCTTAATGTTAAAAGCAATTCACGGATTTGTACTTGCTGTCACATTTTTCAATTTCGATTGTTTTCCTAACTTCTTGATTTTGGAACCTAGCATTACCACAGTAGCCAGCTTTTAACCACCTTTCACAGCTAAATTTTTGTCCTTTTTCTTTCTAATTTGTCGTTCCTGTCCACTTTTATGTGGTTTATATAATGAATCCTGGTCTGCTTTGATGGTATTCATATGTGCACTGCCATCAGGAACTTACGAGCAATCGCTCACTCTACACGCTCAAAGCAATATCTAAATCGCCGTCTACCGTCGATCAATATCACTCCTGACTGTCTTAAAAATGGGAAAACATAATGGACAGAGTTAAAAGATTACAAAAAAGAGGAGGATTGATCGAGGCTGGAAAGCTTTTGATTGTCAGAATTGCTGGATCAGAGCTGGCCTGGGCTAAACAATAACAATAATCAGGTACTATATTGAATAGTAGCCAATAATCATCTATCTGTAACGTTTACTCCAACTGAAAGTGAACCGTGTAGAATTCAATGAATCAGAGACAATTCCATAGAATATTCGGTGGAAGAAGCCCCCACCCCCACCCGCGAGACTGATAGGTGGAAAAAAATCAAGTGATGATTTTTAAATGATTACAGGTAAATCTACAGCCGAAGAACAGATACAAACCATTAAACGAATTTCATCGTTTACCTTCAACACAATTTCAGATTCTCAGAAATACAATTAAGATAAACAAAAGAGGAATATTTTTTTAAAGACAAAAGGTGAAGGAAAAAGACATAAACAACACAACTTCCTACACTCGTCTTCTCTTGTGTGTAGATCATTTCCCGATGTAAACATTTTGAAATAATCGTTAAATTCGTTCGGAGAATTCTTGTTACTTTGGTTATTAATTAAATCGCGATCAAACCCGTCTTATTGACATCACCTGTATAACATATTTGCGTATTCCGGGAGATAAATCATTTCTTATATTCCTGCAGTAAATAAAAGAAAATGTATTCATTTGATCTTACCTTCAGAAATATGTGTAGTATTCAAAGCAATTGTTGGAACAAACGTTAAGCAAAAAAATATCGAGCTGAGATAAAACCAAAACATCGCGGATGACATCAAGAGTTTGTTGTGTAATAATATTAAACTGCAGAAGTGAACTGAAGTTCCGGAATGAATGGACTTCGACCGAATGTACAATTTTTAGTATCACATGAGATTAATTTCCAAAAATTAAAACGTCGTGTAACCAATAAAAAAAGAAGGTTCCTGGAAGCATTTCCAAACGTATGTCGTTTACATTGTGCTTTATAGCTAATTAGTCGGTCATTCAGGAAGATATTCCTATTTATTGAACCACTTTCACTTTGCCAAACGTCAATAATGTCGGTTTGGTTTACTTTTTATTTGCACGTTGTGCTACGCTCAACTCATTTCTAGTAGGAATATTTTCGGTGCAGTTAAGAGTAATAGTTTGCGATATTGTCCTGTATTTCTGAGTTCTTATTGTTGATTAAAATAAGAGGGCGTGATTATAGGGTAATTTTGCTGCAGTTTCTATTTCATCCAGTGATCACACAGAGATTCTAATCGTAAGGTTAAAATAATATGAATTATTTATTTATTTATTATTTGCAATTAAAGACACGAGGTCAGCTTGTTTGTGACAGGATATGATTTTTATTTTTTAGAAGCCAAGCAAGAAGTTTTATTTAGACAATAATTCTCAATCACATGACATAAATTAGAAAAATGGACGAAACAAAGAACACAGTTGAAAAAATTACAAAACAATGAACAAACAAAAAATTCACCACCTTAGGTTGAAAATTTTGGAGCGATGGCAAACCTCTCTAATGACTATTGGGGCACGCCAGCACGCTTGCAGCATTGCCGCGTGATGGCGAGGCTGATGCACTGGAACAAAGAAACGCCCTCACGAGCTTCACCAGTGAACAACCAAGCGCTCTCACGAGCGACCAGTGAAGACAGGAATTTCGCAGTCAGTGGTCCGATCCCACCAAACGTCTTGAACGCCACAGGGTGGAAAATGTAGTTGGCCGACTGATCGCAGTGTCAGCAAAATCTTATAAATGACAATGTTCTAAAAGATGTTTATATGTTATATATGAAAATAAAAAAATTTAACTCTTCAGTTTGCTTGATATTAAACTGATGGTAGTAAAAGTTTCACACAGTAAAAATGTCATGTTAAAAACTAAGATCACCTAAGTATGGTTTATTTGGGATGGGTAAACAAAAATACAGCACTACTAGACCAATTATCCGGCGAGCTTGGTATTGGAAGTCAACTGGATTTCAGGATTTTTTCCAGTTTTCTGGTAACAGTCTAAATATATACTTGAAATATAAAATAAACTATGAAAAGTAAAGAGCTAAATTGTATTTAACAAATTCAAATTAATATACTTCTAAAGCAGGGTCTGTTTGATATTTATTAATCTACTTCAAATTCTTGATATTATATTGTACCGTGTATACAGTTTATAGGATGGAAATTAAATGGAGAAAAGTAATGAACAATCTTATTTAACACATACAGATACAAATTCATACAATTCTGTTGCAGAGTCTGTTAAATCTTTATCAATCCACATAAAAAAAGAAAAAAGGTAAAGAGCAAAACGTATGCAAATTAACCGACTTATTCCATACAGGATACAATATATCGCACAGTACTGCGCCAACACTCGGATTTTCAGAAGCTGGACAAGAGATCCGGTACTGTAGTAGGATTTCTTGTTTTTTTAGTAAGGGCGGTAGATAACAAATTGTAAAGTCGAATGAAATATCTTGTAATTCTATCTTTAAAAGACAACCTTTGGCTCCATTTAATTGACGTCGATACAAATGATTATCAGTTTGAAGAGAGTTCCCCAGGATAACCTCTGTCCAATGACTGACAAACGTAAACAAAATGAAACACGAGCCAGGGGCCTTTTTCTTTTTTTTTTTTAGATATTGACTGAAAATCTAATCAATAACCCAAAACCCTTTGTTATTAACTTTGTTTCATATGGTATGCAAAATTTATATTTAAAAATAATTTATTCCAACAATTGATAAAAAGAAATATTAAAAAAAGCAAATTTGCCAATAAGAATATCGTACAAAAACTGAAGAATTTTTGTTTAAAATATTTCCACTTCATGTTTCTGAGAAGAATAATGTCGCTTCAAATGTGTGTGTGTGTGGGGGGGGGGGAGTGCAAAGTGATTGGCATCAGGAAGAGCATCCAGCCGTAGAAACTTTGCCAAAGCAGACACTGGAGCACGAGGCAATACTTAAACCCATTGGATCCTGTCAAACCATCCAACTCATACCAGCATAGAACATGGGTGTTAAATGATGATGATGACAGACAGACAGACAAATAGATAGATAGATAGATGTGTACAAGCATACATTCGTATGGTTTACCTAGTAATGGCAGTTTATAGAAGGAAGATAATTTTTGTCATAATATTTGGCATGATTAGATATTTGAATTTGAAATTAAAGAATTAAGAAGAAACAGCTGCATAAAATCCATGTGAATTTATTTGTTTAGTTTTATTTATTTATTACGAAGTTTTTACACCTTTCATTTTTAGTTGGCGGAGACTATGTAATGCATTATTTCATTCTTTTCAGAAATCATCAACATGACAAAAACCTATGGTTTATCAATTAAGCATAATTTTACGAAGTGAAACATTTCTTTAAACGTTAATACATGGAATATGCTTTTCTTTTTCTTCTTTTTTTTGTTTCGGTTTTGATGTTTTCTTCTAAGAACTTCGCACTTTAGGAATCGACAGAAAATATTCTTAGTGTTTACATACAGAGTAATTACTGTTGCCAAGGGAATTCTACTTTGTGAAAATGCCTTATAGTTACCAATAATTTCATTTTCTACAAACAACTTCACGAGTCGGTTTCCGATCTATACTTTCAGGTTTAATCAATGTTTTAAATTGTTATTTCTCATAGATAATCCTTCGGGTATATTGTTGAACAGGTACCTAATCAAAAACACAGGCACGTAGACCTACAGCTGGCATTTTTCAAATTATTCATGCATACGTATAATGGAAATCATGGGATATTATTAAGGCGGCGGGCTGGCAGAAACGTTAGTACACCGGGCGAAATGCTTAGCGGTATTTCGTCTGCCGCTACATTCTGAGTTCAAATTCCTTTCATCCTTTCAAGGTCGATAAATTAAGTACCTGTTACGCACTGGGGATCGATGTAATCGACTTAATCCGTTTGTCTGTCCTTGCTTGTCCCCTCTGTGTGTGGCCCCTTGTGGGCAGTA
>NC_068985.1:3286054-3286326 GCF_001194135.2 Octopus bimaculoides | reverse complement strand
CTGGGGATCGATGTAATCGACTTAATCCGTTTGTCTGTCCTTGTTTGTCCCCTCTGCGTGTGGCCCCTTGTGGGCAGTAAAGAAATGAAAAACGTTCGCATGCCGGGCGAAAGGCTAATCGGTATTTCGTCTGTCTTTACGATCTGAGTTCAAATTCCGCCGAGGTCAACTTTGCCTTTCATTCTTTCGGGGACGATAAATTAAGTACCAGTTGCGTACTGGAGTTGATCTAATCGACTGGCCTCCTCCCCCAAAATCTCGGGCCTTGTGCC
>NC_068985.1:3279147-3286044 GCF_001194135.2 Octopus bimaculoides | reverse complement strand
GTACTGGGGTTGATCTAATCGACTGGCCTCCTCCCCCAAAATCTCGGGCCTTGTGCCTAGAGTAGAAAAGGATATTATTACTGAGTGGAGAGATGTTTATGGCAGGTACTGTACCACAAAATGGCCCGTGAAATTTCCACAGAAACCGCTAGTATGAGTAGGTCTACTAGTTCTTGTTACACATTTTACTTATTGACCTACATCACAAATATATACAAACAAACGTACTACACTAGTTAACAAGTGTCAACATCTAAGACTGGCGTGCATTACACACTTATACTTGGAAACTGCTACAATTGGATTTCTAGTGAAAGCAATCACACAATGCTTTCTAGGTAATAGTGATCTCATTGACGCAATACTAGAAATTTGGTATTTATATCAGTGCCGTATTTATTTTTTTAAGCAAAGTTGACTTCGGTGGGGTTTGAACTCAGAACCGTAAGGAGCCGTAACTAAATACCGCAAGGCACTTTGTTCAACACTCTACTAATTCTGATAAACGAATGTCATATACAGATAATATTGTTTCCATACATAGACTCGATTAAATTGATTCCAGTACGTAACTGTTGTTTTAATCGATCTAGGGAGAATGAAAGGTAAAGTTGTCTTTGACGGGATTTGAACTCAAAATATATAGTTCTAGAAAAAATTCTGCAAAGCATTTTGTCCGTTACTCGGACGATTCTCCCAATTTATTGGCAAATATGTCATGCGAAAGTTGTAGTTTCTCTCAGCAGCTAACAAAGACAGGGTTACCTCCCATGTAATATTGCAAGGGAGATAAACATTTTTTTTCTTTCTGTAATTGTGTTCCTGAGTATCATTCATCGGAATTGAGCAGAATAAACATTATGTAATAGTAAAAGATCGCACTAAAGAAATTCAAAATGGGTTGATACTGACTGTATGATCTGATATGATACGTTCGGCTATATTAATAGGCTTGTGTCATGACCAAGTAGTCAGGCTGTGCATTAGGAACTGATTACGCAAATTGTTAGTAAGAGGCCTTATCAAAATGAGATATCTAAAAATATTTTGACAAAAATATTTACACATACTCTCTCTTTCTCCCTCCCCCTCTCCCCCTCTCTCCTTCACACACACACACACACACATTCTCACTAAGACTATTCATTTTATCTCTACTGATAACCTCTCACATTTGCTAGCAATTGTTTCCACCTCTCAATGGCAAACACCATAATATTTTGCACCATATAACCTTCCCTAAACACTTTAACCCTGGCGTGATCTATCACAATTTTCCCATCTAACTCTTTGCTTCCAAAGGTGATACAGGTTCAAGAACTGAATTCTCACTATGTAGACTCCTCGTCCTCTTCCTCCTCCTCACACCACCACCACCACCTTTTCTCTATATATAGACTGTGGAATATCTCCCCACACAGACTTGTTTGATTATGCAAATCAAATGTCTTTACTTCATCATCACAATGGTTATTCTTACAACAACAGGAAATTATGTAATACTTACCATTAATATTATCTAGGACTATATTTTTATCACTAATATTGTTATTATCTTTCTTTCTCTTATTATTTTTGAAGAGAAGTCACAATTCATCCCCAGTGATGAGATTCTTCAGGAATAGAGTTTGCTCATTTGACTGCAGCAAATCAGTAAAAATTCGGGCACATTCGGCTTTGTTGTTATCAGAGAGTTCGTGGGGGACCCACCCAGCCAATTTCCATACTTTTCCGAGCTTTTTGAGATGATGAATGATGGTCGAATGGTCCACATTGAAGTCTTTGGCTAACATTCTTGTTGTCAAGCTTTTGTCTTCTTTCACAGCTGCCAAAAGTGCCCAGTCATTGAAATTTTCCTTTTTCCTTTGCTAGGTTTGTATCACCCAATTTGAACTTCCTGAACCATCTTCCAACTTGGCTTTTGCTGATTGTTCCTTCACCAAAAAGTTCATTGAGATCACAAAATGACTGTACTGCATTCCAACCTTTCTCGAAGTGATAGACCATAATATGACAAATATGGATATGATTTTCAGTTCGCATTTTTATGAAAAAAAGCCGACTGTCATTCAAAGACGTTTTTGTTAAATATTCTTATTGTTTTTGTTGAAAAAAGCCGCAATAATTATGCACCGATCCAATAATAATATGATCTATAAATATATTTGACACACACCTGCTTTCCCCAGACTGAGATTTACCATTATCCATACCATCCATGTCTGCCATTTGCTGCATTTTCTTCTAACTCCATCACTCTCTTTTAGCACTCTCATGAACCAATTCTCTCAGCTATCCTTACTTCTCTGTCCACATTTTATCTTTATCCACTTTCTTATACCTTGAAGGTATATTCTGGCACCTTATCTCTATCATCCTCTCTTGCTTTTCTGCTGGGTTAGCTACAACAAGACACCTATTCCAGTCCTTTTATCTTCAGCTTTTCAATACCTGACAGAAAACCACATTCCTCAATATTACACCCTGCACTCTGTCAAGGGGTTTTGTCTTGCAAGTTACTTGGTGATGTCTCTAGTGCTGGTGCCACATAAAAAAGGCATCCAGTACACCCTGTAAAGTGGATGGTATTAGGAAGAACATCTAGAACATCCAGACAACCATTTCAAAGTGGACATTGATGCTTAACACAGCCCTAACTGGCTTCTCAGATACTATCGAATCATCCAAGTCATGCTGATGAGAACCCAATGAGGTTCGAAAATCGATTAAGGTTGTTCATCATTTTTTCAGTCTGTGAAGAAATGGCTAAAATTTGCCCTGTTCATAATTATACCATATGTTATGTATATATTATATCATATCTTGATCCCCATTGACAGGCCACTGGTATTTATAGAGTGTTAAATACTTTTGGTAAGCAAATTAGGGAACCCTTCATAGAGTCACTGCTGCATTTGTTGAGTATATAAACAGTTTGGCAGCCTGTTTCTCTGGAGATTGTCAAATGATGTGGATGCCTCTGATGAGAATCCAATAAGGTTCAAAAATTGATTAAGGTTATTCATCATTTTTTTTCAGTCTGAAGAGAAATGGTTAAAATTTGTCCTATTTATAATTATACTATATGTTATGTATATGTTAAATGATAATGGTGATGACGATCTCAAAAATGCCTTGTGGTATTTTTTCTTGCTCTTTACATTCTAAATTCAAATCCTTTTGAGATTAACTTTCAAACTTTTGGGGACTCAATAAAATAAAGTATTGGGCTCAATGTAATCACCTAATCTCCTCCATATGAAATTGCTGGCATTGTGCCAAAAATTTGAAACATTATTATCATTATTACCAAGGCGGTGAGCTGGCAGAACCATCAGCATGTCAGGCAAAATGCTTAGCAGTATTTCACCAGTAACTATGTTCTGAGTTCAAATTCCGCTGAGGTCGATTTTGCCTCAATGCCTCAGGGCATCCTTTCAGATGACATTTACTTAGCCCTCTCCAAGTGTTCATCTTGTCTTTTCCTTCAATTTCTCCCAGGGATTGCCCATGCAGTGGTTACATTTTCCAGTTGTTTACTCTTTATTCTTCATCTTGTTTCTTAAATGTTTGTGGGTGCATCACATTTTCGGTAGATATTATATTATTAATTCTAACAACAGCAAGCAAAGATTCACTCTACTATTTGATGTACAATCCCAGACTGCTCTTCTCTTTGACACCACAGATCTTGCATCCCATGAGACCTCTTCCACCCCTATTTCTAGGCATATACAGTCTGTCAGTATCGTTTCTGAGGTGAGGTGTAGTTCCTTGTTAATTGTCATCACTTTTCCAGTTTCGCTGTCCATTTCCTCAAGCTCGTTCTTTGTCCACCAAACAACACCTGCGCCATATCGCATTAAGGAAGCAGCCCTGATGTTCATTGTCTTGATTTTGTTTTTTCCATTGAGTCTACTTCCCATAATTAACTCAGTTCTTCTGAGATATTCTTGCTTAAAACGTTCTTTCATTTCACTTCCATTGATTTTGTTGTATTCTAAAATCCCCAGATATTTATATCCATTAGTATCAATATCCTTGATTTTCTCACCGTTGGGTAGCTCTACACCATCAGACTACACTGCTTTGCCTCTTTGTATTATAAGCGTACCACACTTTTTAGTCCCAAATTCCATTCCAATATCCTTACTGAATATCTGCACTGTTGAGACTAGGCCATTTATTTCATGTTTTTTGGTCTTTCCAAAGATTTTTAAGTCATCCATATATAACAGATGATTTAATTTTCCTCCACTTTTCAAGATGTACCCCAATATCACTTCCCATAGTATCTTTGTGAGGGGTATCATACAAATCACAAACAGCAATGGTGATAGGATTTCTCCTTGAAATATGCCTCTCTTGATGTTAACTCTCACCAAAAATTTTCCACATGAAGTTAACCAAGTATTCCAGTTTTTCATTGATCTCCAAATAAAATTTGATATATTATCAGACACCTGTACCAGCACTAGACTTTCTAAAATCCAGGAATGGGGGACCATGTCATACACTTTCTTATAATCAATCCATGCCATACCCAGATTAATAAGTCTTTTCTTGCAGTCATTCATACCATTCTGTCTATCAAAAGTTGGTCTTTTTCCCTTGGCCTTTCCTTCTGCACCCTATCTGTTCCACTGGCAGTTTGTCATTCATTTCCATGAAGTTATATGACAATGAGTTTCATACCATGAACTCCCAGGGAGTATCATAAGGAGGTTCAATTTCTGAAGGGCTGCTTAAACGGGGCCCTAATGATGCCCCTATTTTTACTGCATTTACCTCGCTCCTATGCTTATTGATCAGCATCAGTGCTTAGCACATTTGCAGAAATAAGCTTCATTACACAAGGGTAGAGGGCCACAAAGTGTCCCGATAGAGGGGCCGAAGGCTTCAAAGGTGCCCTCCGCAGGAGCTAGTCTGAATACCGCCTGAAGGGTGGCTTCAAGGCTAGTTGTAACAGTGTAGGATAATGTGAATCATTGACTAAAACATTGTACATATTTGGGGAGTGATAACTATAATTTTCTTATTTTACTATTATTTTGGCATTTTTACTTACATCCTCATACACTCATTTTTGACCTTTATCGTTTACATTTTTCAACAACAGTGGAGGCGCGTGGGTTAGTGGTTAGGGTTAGGGTTAGGGTTAGGGTTAGTGGTTAGGGTTAGGGTTAGGGTTAGGGTGCTGGACTCATGATCGCAAGATTGCAGTTTCGATTCCTGGACAGGGTGATGCGTTGAGTGCCATTTCACAGTACTCCAGTCCACTCAGCTGGCAAAAATGAGTAATCCTGCGACGGATCGGCGTCCCGTCCAGGTGGGGGAATATCACACCACTGGAACCGGGCAACCGGCCCTACATTTATTAAAAAAAAATTTTTTTTCAACACGTTCAAGTGGAAATGTCCAGAATTCATACATACAAACCAAAGTGTAATTGTCATGAGGTTTAGTAAAACGCCCGTCGTCATTATTATATGATAACAAGTCTATCTATCTATCTATCTATCTATCTATCTATCTATCTATCTATCTATCTGTCTATCTATCTATCTGTCTATCTATCTGTCTACCTATCTGTCTATCTATCTATCTATCTATCTGTCTGTCTATCTATCTATCTAAGAAAGGGAAGTCTTGTCTAGTGAATGCTTCAAAAAAAGATGGGTGAATGTAGCAAGGATGGCACGTGTGAATGACGGAGCCACCTTGAGCATAACACTATAAAAGAGTAAAAAAAATCCAGACAAAAAACAAAAAGGCAAAAAAGAGTCACTTACTGTTATAGTTTCTGTAATGACAATATTGACCAAGGCTACCGTGGTCTTTTATGTAGGCTTTTCTTTCCACGGCTAAACCTAAACTGTCCTCCCCTCTTTTTACACGAGAACATTACTGTGTGATACACGATCCCTATTGATCGCTTTTAAAAAAAAAATTTTTTCTCGATCCCTTTTGATCGAACTCCCCACTTTTTCCCTTCCTACGATCCCTTTTGATCGACACACCCCTATTGTTTTTTTTTCCTTCCCCCTCCCAAAAAGAAAAGCTCTACATTGTATCTGTCCCATCTTTGTTGAGCCCTGTGTGGCTAATAAAAGAAATGTATCTATCTACCTATCTATTTATCTGTCTGTCTGTCTCTCTGTCTATCTATCTATCTATCTGTCTATTTGTCTGTTTAGCACACGCGCACACACGCATCTTCCTCTCCTCCCTCTCTCTCTCTTTATATGTATATATCACGTGATCAACCATAGCCCATACGTAATTAATGGCGACAAGCGCGAAAATCAAAACACGGTCAAAATATTCTGAAATCGTTGTGAATTTATATGAGTTGTTGCCATTTTCTCTACAGTTCTATGTTTATAACAAGCTGTATAAATAGGTAGGACATTAGTTTAATGAAATTTTTCTTGTGTTATGCCTGTGTGGTGAAGTTCAACCGTATTATAATTGTTATTGTTTGTGACGTCTGCTTTATTCATTTTACGATTTTGGTTCAACTTCGGCAGACGTTGACAACTTTTCCTCACCTCTTTGTCAAAAGAAAGAATACCAGTCAAACACTGAAATATATTGATCAAACTAAGTCCTCTATCGACCAATTTTTGTGATATCTTACTATTTCAGTGTTTACATATCTATTTTTAACATAGTCACTTGCGAACATTATTCTAATCGAATGATTTTTCACTCTTGTGTAATTTACTTAGTATTTATTAATTAATTATACTATTAAATATTTCTATGAGGACTTAACAGCAATCCTTTGAGCTAATTCCATACTGAGAGAAAAGAAAATCAATGGAACTTCGAGTGAAACCAGGTAGAGACTGGCTTAACATATCGCTTGACCTTTTAGAAATAATAATCTAACCA
>NC_068985.1:3272374-3278855 GCF_001194135.2 Octopus bimaculoides | reverse complement strand
TATATATATATATATATATATGGTATACATAATCATACCTACACAAGTAGGTATGTTTCCTCATAGCTTTCAGAAAAATTCTCAGTTTGATATTAGTAAATACACACAGACACTAGTAATGAGGCATTTTCCTCATAGTCGACTGAATTGCTAGAAATATCAGTCTATTCTCCATCGAATTACATCTTACTGTCTTAAAAATGAAGGCCAGAAAATATGGACCTAGAAACAGTAGCTCTGAAAATATGATATGATGGTCTCGTCTGGAACTCACTCACTCAGTGCTGACCAGGACTAAACAACAACTGTCTGAATTTTGCAGTTCTAATGATTAAATATTTGTAAAAAAGTGGGTTGTGGGTGAGTTAGTAAGATGGTAATGGGATAAGTTATTTGATGGGGGCAGAGACAGTAATATGAAGAGAAACACTTGTAGCAGAAAGGACAAAGAAGGGAGTACAACTCTGATCAAGGGTCTGTGAGTAGATTTGGTTGATAGAAACTAAAAGAATCTTGTTTATATATATATATATATATATATATATCCACACACAAAGACCCTCCCTGGTGAAGAATGTACCCCCCAGCATAGACTAGTTATTAGTGACTTTAGACTTGAGGCCAGAAAGATGCTAAAAAGCAGACCGATTTGGAAAGGAAGGACATGGGAGCTTAAGAACTCTTCACATGGTCAGAGATTTAGGGATGTCCTTACCAAGAAATTTGATGATAAGGAGGAGGAGCTACAGGCCTGTGACATAGAAGCAGCTGGGAATTCCTGTGAGACAACTTGCTGAGTGTCACAGACCAAATCTGTGGTTGGTGCAAAGTCCTTTCCAGACCTAGGGTAACCTGGTGGTGGAACAATACTGTAAACAGGGCCATTAGAGCAAAAAACAAGAGTCAAGTAAAACCAAAATTGTAGCTGTGGCCAGTGCCTCCTGACTGGCTCCCATTCTGGTGGCACGTAAAATGCATCATCTGAATTTGGTCGATACCAGGGCTGCCTGACTGGCTCCCATGCTGGTGGCATATAAAAAGCACCATCTGAATGTGGCCAATGCCAGTACCCACTGACTGGCTCCTATGCTGCTGGTGGCACGTAGAAAACACCATCTGAACGTGATCGATGCCAGGCCCGCCTGAGTTACTCCTGTGCTGGTGGCACGTACAAAAGCACCATCTGAACGAGGTCAATGCCAGTACCCCTTGACTGGCTCCCGTGCCAGTGGCTCATAAAAAGCACTATCTGAACGTGATTGATGTCAGTGCCAACTGACTGGCTCCTGTGCTGGTGGCATGTGAGAAGCACCACATTAGGAAGGGCATCCAGCTGTAGAAAAATTGGCAGATCAGATTGGAGGCTGGTGCAGCTGCTGGCTTTCCAGACCCCAGTCGAACCGTCCAACCCATGCCAGCACGGAAAACAGATGTTAAGTGATGATGATATATGTATGTTTGGGTGTGTGTGTTTGTGTGTATCTGCCATTGCTTGTCAACCGATGTTGCCGTGTTTATGACCCTGTAACGCTAGTTCCATGTAAAAAGCACTGGTACTGGTACCATGTAAAAAGTGCTAATGCTGGTGCCATGTTAAAGGCATTGACGCTGGTGTGATATGAAAAGTACTGGTGCTGGTGCCATGTAAAAAGCACTGGTACCATGTAAAATGTGCTGGTGCTGGCATCATGTAAAAAGCATCTGTGCTGCGGTAAAAAGCAGTACATTCTGTAAAGTGGTTGGCATTAGGAAGAGCATCCAGTCATAAAAACCATGCTAAAACAGACAGTGGAGCCTGGTGCAGCCCCTGGCCTTACCAGCGCTAGATCTCTAGTTATTGCTGGAGGAATTTATTACCTTTACTAGTGGTGGAGAATGGGTTGGTATACCTCTTCTATCTGATGCCATGAGAGTTTAGTTAAAGACACATTCCTTATTGTGGATGACTCTTTGTTGTCCGTAAAGCAAAATGTTTTGCTCCTGTTATTTTATACTGTTTCTAATGACTTAGAATTTCCAGAAATGAATAAAATAAATACTGTTTTGGAAAGCTGGAGGTTAGCCTTTGATAGATATGAGAGGCAACTTGTTCTTGTTTAGTGTAAGAACTTGGTATAGTGATGCAGTGTAAATATGCTAATGGATATGAAAAATAGAAGCATTTTTGAGTGGAGTTTGTGATGTGTCTAGCTCGTTTTATAATATATGATATGATATAATGCTAAAAACAAAACTGTTCATACATATATGTATAATCTGTATTTTTAAAAAAATTTTAATTGCTAGGTAATTATGTCTGAGAGTGTAAGTGGCTCTGATAGTTCCACTGGAAAGGATAATTCCAGTGCGTTTGAAGGTGATGATGAAGAAGAAGTAAAAGACAGTTCTGTGAAGAAGGTACGCTCAACTTATTTGGTTATTGATTTGATTTGATTTTTGCGTAATTTAAGGTTTGTAATCCTAAATACATCATAGTGTTTTCCTGACGTGTTCATTTTATCATATTTTGTAACAGAAAGTAATTTTTTTCTTAGATTAAATGATCACATGATTGACAAGACTATTGGATGTTGTTATACAATGCTGGTCACAATGCACTTTGCATCATTTTAACTAGGCAAATAGGCCACTGATTGGAAAGTGGATCTATCCCAGGTTTATTCGTTTACAGCTGCATGGACTGGAGCAACATAGGGATGATGTTAAAATAATAGGCAGAGAACACCACTGGAAAATATGAAAACTAAAAGAAGCAGCACATATGCTAGGACACAACCACCTCCTAAGCAGACCAAGTGCAGATATGAACAGCATATGGGAACCGGTATTAAGGAAGGATAGGAAAATATTAGATTTATAAGCCCTAAAATTTACTCCATAATTGCCCACGGGCATATGGCGTAGTGGTTAAGAGAGCGGGCTACTAACCCCAAGATTCTGAGTTTGATTCGAGGCAGTGACCTGAATAATAATAATAACATTGAAAACTACCTTAGGAATGAGAACTCAGGTTCGAAATTTCCCCAAGACACCTGATGAAGGCTGGAGGGTATATCAACTGAAATGTTGTGTTAACAACAAACAAGATGAGGACAAATATCCGTCAAATTTAAATGATGTACATAATTCCTCATCTCTTAGATATAGAAATGAATGAAGTGTTTTGCTCAAGAACACAATGTACAATTTGTCTGGAAATCAGGACTGATCTTGTAGTGGGAAAGGTGTAGCAAAATATGTTGAGGTAGCAGATGAAATAGGCATATGGATGACATCAAAGTGAAACAATGGAGAAACATTGGATTGTAGTTTAAATAATTTATTTAAACATTTGCATTTACTCGTATACACCAAATATTTCACTACATCACATTACCAACTGCTTTGAGCTGGCAAAGAAATTGACAGGGTAAATACTGTGTTGATATGATAGGGTAGAACTGAACAGGTTTTGTGTCTGTGTGTGTGTTGGTCATTCAGTGGTGTGTGTTTATGTTCTGCGACTGTCGTTCATGTTGAATATCTCGATCTGTGTTGCCTCCTTAACTGATGAAGTTACTAGCTGGCTATCTCTCTCTCTGACTGTCTCTGTCTGCCTGTCCCTTGACGGATTGCTGTATTTATAATGGTCATGACAGCTAGAAGGACAGACATATCACAGGAAAAATTCCTACCTATGTAGGTTGCCTCCTGTCCACTTCAACCTTAAATGACATGGCTGAGGTCGAAGGGAAACAATCCATCATTTTTTTGACAAGACAAAGAAATTTCTTTTGCACTTGTTTGTTCAGCTGTGGATCAGATGAGCAAGAATCCTTAGATTCTGTTTCAAATCTCAGCTCAGAAAAACTAAGTGTTTTTACAATCTCATGATTATGAGTGCAAAACATCTCACCAATAGGCTATGTGCCGTCATTAATTAAATTAGTAACGATAAAATTTTAATGAGAAAAGAGGTTATTCCAGTTTGGTTTGGAAATTGAGATTCATCAAGTTTAATGAAACAAAGGCACAAGGGATTGAGAACAAGGAATTGAGAACAAGGGATTGAGAACAAGGGATTGAGAACAAGGAATTGAGAACAAGGAATTGAGGGCTGCAGGTCAGATCATGCTTGGCTGGCTTCATGCTTTTGCTTGATGGGGTTGGCGTCATTCCAAGTTAGTGGTCCCAGTATTGTCATCCTGCATAGAGCTGACCAGATCCGCGATGCTTTCCATCGCTGGTAGTCCTGTGCCAAGCCCTCTGCATCCTCCAAGACAATGTCAAGCCTCTGGTGATCTTCAATCATATCCAGCCATCTGGTGTGGGACCTGCTATGAGGCCTCTTTCAGCCTGCGTCAAATGAGAGTAAAACCCTGGTAGGATGATCTAGTGGGAGACAGAGGACATGTCTGTACCAGCGCATGTGACAGACAGCTATAAGGTGGGGGGTTGTGGGCTGATGTATGTGTGCATGCAGTTCTTTGTTGGAAATGTGATGGAACCATTTGATGTTCTTGATGGTTCTGAGGACTCTGCTATTCAAGATGTCAATCTTGAATAGCTTAACTAAGACAGCTTAGTTTTTTCATGGCAAGAGTAAATAGTGGTGATATTGGTGAAATAACAGATCATTCAAAGGAGGAAAAGAGTTGAATCAAGTACAGAACTTTGAAGCAGTTCAGCATTGATGGCGTATGACTTTCAGTGTCAGTCATCAAGGACCACCTTGATTCTGTGATTGGAAAGGAATGACTTGATAATGTTAAGGAAAGGCCCAGACAGAACATGGCCTCTGAGAAGGAGAGGTAATTCTGTGGATTTCAATTAGCCATAATAGAACTAGAAAATATTTGGAAATAATGATGGTGAAATGAAAATAGTTTTTTTCATTTTATTTTACAACTATCCTGAAATGGAATATATTTTATTTTACTGATGTCTATTTATGACTATTTCCTCATCTTGGATGTATTCTCAACATAATGTTTTGGTACTTCCTTATAATGATTCCAGGTTCTCTTGAAGGCATTTTTGAATTATATTGATGAAAACATTTCTAGCATTCAATATGGGAAATTGTAAAACTGGTATCACTTGAAACAACTCTTATAAAAAATATATACTCTTTATCCATTGTTGTAAATTTTCTCTGTTATTTCAGATTCCACAAATTGAAGATTTTTCATTCATTAAACCAATAAGCCGTGGAGCATTTGGGTAAGTGGAGAAAGCAATAAAGATTCTTAATTAAATATGTAGCTAATCTGTTGTGTGTGTTCGGGGTGTTTAGGTTTGAATGTACCTCTTGCCCGAGGTGTCGCACAGGGGACTGAACCCTGAACCATGTTGTTGGAAGCCTATCATTATCTATTTTATATAACTAATTTATAAGGTGAATGAAAATTCCCTGAAATATTATAGTTGTCTTCTTGAAACAAGTGACTGATATGAAAGCGACTAAAGTCTCTTTTCGAACAAAAAGATTCTTTATTGTGGGCGTTTACAAAAAATAAAAGATGAATTTATATATTATACACACAAGGGAGATATCTTAGTAAAAGTTCTCTCCCTTTACATTTTCTATAATAATGAACTTATCGTATACAGTTCTCAGGTGCAAAAGTTACTCCCCTTGATGAACATTTATTATTTCCCCTAAAGACAAATATTTTCACTCCTATTGTGTGAACATGTGGATCAATGACATTCCAGCCACGACCATCTTGTTTTTTTTTAAGGGTGTGTAATCATTCCCCACATTAAAGGAGATTTTGCTGCTATTTTTTGCATATCGCGTGACCACAATTATTTTTTGACTATTATTTAGACTAGGTTAATGATTAGTATTTGGGGTCACAATCATAAGGTCAGTGTTTCATTTCCCATACTAAGTGTTGCATTGTGTCCTAAGGTACTTAACTCCAGTTCATTCAACTGAAATTGACTACCATCTGCGACTCCTAAGGGCTAACCATGCGACAAACTGATGAAACCTCACTGGCAGGAACAACAAGTAACCAAAGGTTATCTTGGTCTCATGAGTTGTCCTAGCTTGGTGCTGTTGATGTTCACACTCATGAAGATTGCATGAAGGTACCAGACGTGTTATAAAATGTTGTCTGTGTCGTTTTCATCACAGAGCCATTAGTAGCTCATGATCTTCGAACTTTGAGCCTCACAGAGACAATGACTGCTGACCGAGACCTTTGGCTATGTGATGTGCTTGAGAGGACCCGTCAAGTCAAGTGCACCCATGCTGATGGCATGTAAAGAACATCTTTTGAACGTTGGGCCTGACGGAGGCAAAGTGGTTGAGTTCCTTTCGAGTATTTTGCCTAATGGAGGCAAAGTGGTTGAGTTCCTTTCGAGTATTGTGCCTAATGGAGGCAAAGCGGTTGAGTTCCTTTCGAGTATTGTGCCTAATGGAGGCAAAGTGGTTGAGTTCCTTTCGAGTATTGTGCCTAATGGAGGCAAAGTGGTTGAGTTCCTTTCGAGC
>NC_068985.1:3269873-3271734 GCF_001194135.2 Octopus bimaculoides | reverse complement strand
CTAATGGAGGCAAAGTGGTTGAGTTCCTTTCAAGCATTGGGCCTTGTGGAAGCAAAGTGGTTGAGTTCCTTTCGAGTATTGTGCCAAATGGAGGCAAAGTGGTTAAGTTCCTTTTGAGTATTGTGCCTAATGGAGGCAAAGTGGTTGAGTTCCTTTCAAGCATTGGGCCTTGTGGAGGCAAAGTGGTTGAGTTCCTTTCGAGTATTGTGCCTAATGGAGGCAAAGTGGTTGAGTTCCTTTCGAGCGTTAGGCTTTGCGGCGGCAAAGTGGCTGAGTTCACAAGTGTTAGGCTTCACAGATATATATCATTGTCATCATGATCATCATTGTTGAAAGTCTGTTTTCCATGTTGGCATGGGTTGGATGGTTTGACTGAAGTCTGGAGAGCCAGCAGCTGCACCAGGTCCAATCTGATCTGGTGCTTTTTATGTGCCACTGACACGGGAGCCAGTTGGAGAACTGGCATTGACCATGTTTGGATGGTGCTTTTCATGTGCCACCAGCACATTCTTTTTTTATTTTCATTTGTTTCAGTCATTTGACTGTGGCCATGCTGGAGCAGCGCCTTTAGTCGAGCTTTTCGACCCCAGGACTCATTCTTTGTAAGCCTAGTACTTATTCTATCGGTCTCTCATGCCAAACTGCTAGGTGATGGGAACGTAAAGACACCAGCATTGGTTGTCAAGCGATGTTGTGGGGACAGACGCAGACACACAAACATATATATATATATATATATATACGCGACAGGCTTCTTTCAGTTTCCGTCTCCCAAATCCACTCACAAGGCTTTGGTCGGCCCGAGGCTATAGTAGAAGACACTTGCCCAAGGTGCTACTGAACCTGGTACCATGTGGTTGGTAAGCAAGCTACTTACCACACAGCCACTCCTGTGCCTATGAGAACATTTTACAAGCAGACTTTGAAAGTGCTGAATACGTTGGTATTTTACAGACGAAAAGTAAATCCCAAGCCCAGTATGGCTGTGAAAACAGCAAAGATGGGGTATTTACCTTTAGAAGATGGGAAAAAGTTACCAGCAGGCGACTATATCCATTATAGTGAAAAAAAGCTGCTTATTAATTAGTTATGAGTATGTAACTTTTTACTAAATGAAAGCAATTATTAAAGTTTATGCTGTCTAGAAGATACTTAAAAATTCCAATTTTAATATTTTTTATCATATTGTGGCTTTATACAACTTTTATCATTGAAGATTTCAACTACATAATTCAATTAGAAAGCTGATTTATATTCATTATGAGATTGTGTTTGTTTTTTAAATCTTACGTTGCAAGGTAGTGTTTTTTAATGGCCTACTCCTTTCTCTCTCAATATCTCTTTTTTGTTTACTGCCCCTATTCCTTTTAATCTTTGTCTATCCTTATAAAGTTTCTTTGTAATACTTTGTGAACATTTTTACAATAATCTTTAACAAAATTACAGAGAAATTTTTTACTTCAAGTTTCATTCTGTTACACACAAACGTGTATACCAGAGTCCTTTGAATATGAAAGCCTTGGGGTAATTTCTGTGACTATGTTGTCTACTTTGTGATCATTATTCACTAATATATTGATTACAATACAATAATACAATATACATACTGTGCTCTTTGTTTCTACATTAGATTTTTCCACTTTAATATGTACTGGTAGAAGCACTACCTAGTGTTTCTACTAGTATAGAGGTGTACTAAGCAGGGTTGATTGAGATATAATTGTGTGCTATCTATTTAACATGTTACTGTACACTTGGACATTACTATACAGCACAGAATGTCTCATGAGAAATTATTGATTTGCTATGCTTGAGAAGACTCACCACACTAAATAAAATCGAGGCCATAAAGGTATGTTCT
>NC_068985.1:3264346-3269728 GCF_001194135.2 Octopus bimaculoides | reverse complement strand
GCTTGAGAAGACTCACCACACTAAATAAAATCGAGGCCATAAAGGTATGTTCTTTATGTCTGTGCTCCGCTTCCTCCCTTCCTGCACAAAAATCTGTCCTCCCAACAGACCTCCCCACAAGCCATCTTCCCAACACTCCCTTTCCACTGCCCATGCTCACCACCCACTTCATTCCCCCACTCTCTTTTACCCCTACCTGCACAATATGCCCCTCTTGAATCTCTCCTAAATGACATATCCTCCCACCTCCCTCTCTCTACCTTTGCCCACTCCTCCATCTGCCACTTTACCTTTTGCAATCTCATGAACTCACCCATTCACCCTCTCTAATTCCCAGTCCCCTCACTGTCATATCTTCACTATCTTCTCTCTCTCTCCTCTCTCACTCTCCCCTATCTTTCCACTCTCTCAACATCTGAGGCAGCAATGTTTCCCTCTAATGCAAGACTCTTTTTTTTTTTCTGTCCCCCAATACTGCTCCCCTACTCAGTTGAAGGCTCTTGTCTTGCAAGTTACATGGTGATCTCACAGTTGCTGGTGCGACATAACAAGGACCCAGTATGCCTTGTAAAGTGGTTGGCATTGGGAAGGACATCCAGCTGTAGAAACCATGTCCACGTAGACAGTAGGGTTTGGTGCAATCTTCTCACTTGTCACTTTCCATGGAACTGTCCAACCTATGAAATTATGCCAGTGTTGCATAACCAGCCCATCAAAGAGTACCCTTCAATCATTGGGCAATAAGCTGCGCTTGCGAAGACCTGTTGAGTCAAGTGAAGTCATTGTTGTGGCTGATGATAGTACAGCCTGATTGGCACTCGTGCTGGTGGCATGTAAGAAGCACCATTTGAGCATGGTTGATGCCAGTACCGCCTGACTGTCGTTCTTTTGGAGCGGTTGACGTTAGGAAGGGCATCCAGCTGTAGAAATCTTGCCAGATCAGATTAGAGCCTAGTGCAGCTTTCTGGCTTGCCAGCCATCAGTCAAACTGTCCAACCCATGCCAGCATGGAAAGCGGACGTTAAACGACGATGATGATGATGATGTATACTAACAGAAATACATGGCATTGCCCAGGTTGAAGATAATGAAATTTCATTCAAAAATTTTTCATGCAACCAAATAAGAAATATGTGCCTGTCTTCAGCAGCAACTTCGTTATTGATGCCATCACATAAATGAATGTATGACTCAGATCTTAATTCTTTCTGGTGGGATCTTATGAATACTAATCTTTCCACCTCAACTTTTGTATACATGTCCACAGCAAATTGATAGAACAAATTTCGCATTTGGTGGAGTGAATCTAAATTGGTCTTGATGAACCATAGGAGTAAAAATCTATACATAAGACTGTCTTTCTGGTATTATCATTTATCGTTGCCAGTGCCGCTGGACTGGCTCCTGTGCAGGTGGCATGTAAAATACACCATTTCGAGCGTGGTTGTTGCCAGTACCGCCTGACTGGCCTTCATGCCGGTGGCACGTAAAAGCACCCACTACATTCTCTGAGTGGTTGGCGTTAGGAAGAGCATCCAGCTGTAGAAACTCTGCCAAATCAGATTGGAGCCTGGTGTAGTCATCTGGCTCACCAGTCCTCAGTCAAATCGTCGAACCCATACCAGCCTGGAAAGCGGATGTTAAAAGATGATGATGATGATCCTTTTGAGAGATTTTAAAAGGGTATCCATCTTCCCCATTCTCATAAATTAAAGGGTATTGGCGAGCATCATAAGAGCAATGTGTTTCTTTTATTCTCTGTAATTGATTCTCTCTCCCATGAAGGAATATGCTTTTCTTCAGATATTGCAATAGCAACTTCATTACATTCAGGTGTATTATAGCAGCAGGAATGCTCTACTGATGTCCTCTTGTCAGCATTTATCACTACTTTGAGTTCTTCAGGTGTATTTTCTAGGGCATATTTGAAACTTCTAATATAGCTCTTTCTTGTATGTAACATATCTTGTAGTTGTAATATGAATTCATACTTTGTTTCTTTATTCCTTTCATATCTTGTCTGTGCTTGGGTTTTCATATCACCAATGACATACAACTGTAAATATTTTGGTTCTTCTGAAAGTGGCTGAAGTGATCCAATTCTATGGTGCACTTGCCCTTGGATCTTGAAAGTGGGCATAAAACCACCTTCATCATCATCATCATCATCATCATCATTGTCATTGTTTAACGTCTGCTTTCCATGCTGGCATGGCTTAGATGGGTTGACTGAGGGCTGGCAAGCCAGAAGGCTGCACCAGGCTCCAATCCGATCTGGAAAAGTTTCTACTTCCTAATGCCAACCACTCCGAGAGTGTAGTGGGTGCTTTTTATGTGCCACTGGCATGAGGGCCAGTCAGGCAGTACTGGCATCGACCACATTTGAATGGTGCTTTTTGCGTACCACCAGCACGAGTGCCAATCAGGTGGTACTGTCATCAGCCACGATAACAATTTCACTTGACTCAACAGGTCTCTGCAAGCACAGTTTATTGCCCAATGATTCAAGGGTACTCTTAAATGGGCTGGTTATGCTGCACTGCCATAAGCCATGGTTATGGTCTCACTTGGCTTGCTGGGTCTTCTCAAGCACAGCACATCTTCAAAGGTCTCGGTCACTTGTCATCGCCTCCGTGAGGCCCAATGTTCAAAGGTCGTGCTTTACCACCTCATCCCAGGTCTTCCTGGGTCTACCTCTTCCACAGGTATCTTTTTAAAAGATACACATTTTTACTTGCTCTAGTAATTTTTACCATTTTCTCTTTCAATTTTCTCTTCACCTTAATAAAATCTCAAATGTTTTTCTGATTTTCATCAAGTTAATGAGTTACATATTTCATTATATTTAATGTTTATTTTTTTTTATCTAGTTTAATATTAGTATCTTTTATGCAATAGTGGCTGTTAATGTTTTTGATACCGACTTACTCGAGACAGCTTTTGATTTTGTGCCAGAACTAACAATTTTACACTGCCCATATCTAAATTAATACCTTCTTAATTTGGACAATTTTGTTACTTTATTTTATTGTATTTTAAACTCCAACTTGATAATGAAAAAGTTATTTTATTAAACCTTTTCAAACTCTTGATTATTTAAGCATATATTAAACAGTTATGGTGGTTGGGGTGGTGGTTGGGGTGGTGGTAGTGTTGTTATATATATATATCAAATATGTGATGAAATGAAAGGGGTTTGGAAATGCTGTTATGAGAGGCTGATGAATGTATGTAAGAAGAGAAAGAACTACCTCGTATACTGAACAGAGGGACCAGCTGATGAAGTAGACAGTTATTGTTAAAATGGTTATTAAGGATACTAAGATGACGAAGCAACAAGACTATGAGATATATGTTGCTGAAATGCCGGAAATATCTAAAGTAGGGCTTGAGCCGGCCTACCTAATCAACCAGGTCATACTCAAAGACTGGTGTAGCAGTAAAATCATCACCTGTTATGCGGGCAAAGGAGGTGTTGTAGAAAGAAGTATGTACAAATGTATCAGATTGATGTACCAAATTATGAAAGTAATGGAAAGTTTATTAATACAATTTATTAGGAAGATAATCGGCTTACATGCAGTTTGGGTTTATGCCTGGTTGTAGCATCAGTGATACTCTTTCTGTGGTGAGGCAGCTACAAGAGAAATGTTTAGCTAAGGATAAATTGGTCAGTCTTGTATTTGTTGATCTGGAGAAGTGTATAAGAGTAACCTGGTTTAGGTGAGCTGGGAGAAACTGGGTATAGGAAAAATAAGCTGTAATATGCAAAAGAATTGACTGAGTTGGCTCAAACATGTAATGCATACGGATGATAACAGGTGGCTAATGAAGGTTAAGGAAATCCAAATTGAAGGAAAATTTGGTGGAGAAAGATGTGTGCAGAAATGGTGAGATGTGTTGGAGGGAACCTGTCCAACTCATGCAAACATAGATATGTAAATGAAATAATGACATGTAATGAGGTGTGTGTACACATACACCGAGAGAGTAGAATCTTGGTTTACAAATTTAATTCGCTACTGAAGGTCATTTGTCACTGAAATTTTCATAAACCATTTTGTTTGTGATGAGAGGCATTTGTAAACCAATGTTCCACTGTACATCCATACACAGATACATGCTTATATATATATATATAAATATATATATAAAGAACTTGTATACATGGCCAAAATCATATACAAGACCAAGACATGTGTCAGAATGACGGGTAACTCATTCAAGGAAAGGTACACACAATGCCTGGCATCATTCAGAGACAAAAAAAAAACAAACACAAAAAAACACACTACCTCCCTATCCAATATGATATGGACATGGAAAGAGGGTGGAGTAAGTAACCCCCAGATAAAATGGAACATCATTGCTAAAGTCAAAAATTACAGAGGATGGGGTACCAAATGTGAACTTTGTATAACTGTAAAACTAAATATCATACAGTCAATATTAGGGACGGCCTCTGCTTTTCTTGCATACACAAGCAATATTTCACACACAAACACTTCAAAGAGGAACCATCACTGGTGCCACTAATCCCACCAGGATAGCCCCTTTCCTGAACAAGAAATTTGAATATACATGATACATGGACTCCACACACAGAAGAAACATTCCCCACATGACTAACTACCTCAGCACACAAGCATACGAACATCACATACACCCAGAACATAATATAAGATAATGCAAACAATTTTACCATAGCACATCAAACCCAAGAGAGATAACCACTCAAAAGATGCCATCCAAGATTACTGATCCTTGATTCATTGTTTTTCTTCATGAGATTCTCTGCAAATTCAACGAGACTTTGAGTTTTCCAAAATGGAGACGAACACCATTCCTCCATGTGATCAGCTTAAAAAATTAAGGTATTAAGATATTTTCCTATTTTTTTTAACATGAAACTAATGGTAGCCTTAATTCGCAAATACAGAAATTCTATCCACCAATATGGTGTTAAACACTCATTTTCATCATTCAATATTTACACACACACACACACACACACACACACACACACACACACTGGGTGCGATGGGTAAATTGTCGCCATTTTATATTTTCAATTTTGCACATTGTGTATTTTTAATTTTGTCAATTACACGATATAGTAGGGCACCCTCTGTGAGAAAACAGCACCATGACACAATTTACTCTGCCAAAAATTTGGAAACAACATGCTGCACTGCTTGGCATTTGTGCTGGAAGCTCCAATATGAACATTTCAGAGTGTTTAGGTGTCAATCTGAGGATAGTGCAGAGCATTTGGAATGAGTTGGATGAGGGTAATGGTGATTATGAAAGTATGGCAGCTTGGAAAACTCACTCTGATCATTCTGAATGATGCTTTTTACATGCCACTGGCATGGGAGCCAG
>NC_068985.1:3257840-3264336 GCF_001194135.2 Octopus bimaculoides | reverse complement strand
TTTGTGCTGGAAGCTCCAATATGAACATTTCAGAGTGTTTAGGTGTCAATCTGAGGATAGTGCAGAGCATTTGGAATGAGTTGGATGAGGGTAATGGTGATTATGAAAGTATGGCAGCTTGGAAAACTCACTCTGATCATTCTGAATGATGCTTTTTACATGCCACTGGCATGGGAGCCAGTCAGGTGGGACTGGCAACGACTGCACTCGAATGGTGCTTTTTAGTGTCACTGGCACGGGAGCCAGCCAGACAGCACTGGCAATGATCATGCTCAAATGGTGCTTTTAACATGCCACCGGTACTGGACAAGTCGGGTGGTACTGGCATTGACCACACTTGAATGTTGCTTTTTACATGCCACCGGCACAGGTACCAATCAGGCGATACTGTCATTGGCCACGACAATGATTTCATTTGCCCCAACAAGTGCAGTTTATTGTCTAATGATTGAAGGGCATGTGTTGGAATTTGCAAAACCTTCCATTGCCCAAAACTATTTAGAAATTGGTATACAACTAGTAAGTAATACAACTAAAACATAATGAAGGGCCAATACTTAGTCACTCATTCTGCTAGAACTAGCAACCAAATCTCCCTTAAATCAAACTGTCCTAAAAATAGAAGTTTGCATAGGATAATGTAGTCCCATATAAGAAATAAACAATCAAAACAGGATGGTCATGCTTGGTATGTTTTTGATCATAACAATCTTTTTATACATTTGCTTCGATAGGACTGGTACTGTCCATGATCTTTACAGATCCTTTGTAGACTGGTGATGTTGATACAGCTGATGCCCAACCTAAAATGTCTATGGAACTACATGAGGTAGCAAGGTTTGAATGCAACATATTGGCAACATTGTAAAAAGCACCACAAGACAAAGTGGTACTGCTAAATCGATCGTTTTGTTAGGACTTTATACAATATTAATGTAGTACTAATAAGATTATCCAGCTGTACAGCAATATTCTTTTTAAGTCAACTCACATTACATGACTGTGTGCTTTTACATTTGTTCTACAACAAAGATAACAGTAAGAGAGTTGGTAGAAATAGTTGAGAGCCAGTGACTGTCTAACAGAGTTTAGTTGTTATTTAGCCCTAAGTCAGTCTTCTTTCTGCAGACCACTGATCAAGATCGTATGTATCTAATAAATCATACTCTGTTAATTTCTTGTCATGTCCCCTTTTTTTTATGTATTCACTTGTAGTATATCTAGGACTCTTATTCTAAGTGTTCCACTCTAAGATGGTAGAGTGTGATATGAAGGAATTTTGTTAATCTCTACATTTCCATTAGAGTTGACTTTATCTTTAATCATTCTAAGGCTGATTTTATCAGCCATACTCTTCATCCTATAAATTTTAAACTTTAAACTGATGTAAGAAATGGATATTTCTCTTAAGTGGAACGTGATCAGTTGACCAGATGCAATAGGATTCACATCTTTCTCAAAGATGCAGATGTAGCTCTGTAGTAAGAAGTCTACTTCCCAATCACATGGTTCCAGGTTCAGACCCACTGCGTGGCACCTTGGTCAAGTGTCTTCTACTATAGCCTCAGGCTGACCAAAGCCGTGTGTGTGTGTGTGTGTGTGTGTAGGCATAGCTGCATGGTTAAAAGGGTTGCTCCTTGAGTTTAGTCCCACTGTGCAGCAGCTAGGACAAGTATGTTCTACTATAACTCTGGGCTGACCAAAGCCTAGCAAGTGGATTTGGTGGTTGGAAAATGAAGAGGACCAACGTGTGTGTGTGTATTCCTTTTCTCACTAACTTCTTCATCCCAGTAATTAAACTAATTGTATATTCTTTTATTATATTTGTTAAGGTAGCAAGCTGGCAAAATTGTTAGCTCTCTGGACAAAATGCTTAGCAGTATTTCATTCATCTTTACAGTCTTAGTTCAAATTCTACTGAGGTTGATTTTTGCCTTTCATCCTTTTCGGGGCAATAAAATAAGTACCAGTTGTGTACTGGGGTTGATGTAATCAACTAACTCCTCTCTCCAAATTTTAGACCTTGTCCTTATAGTAGAGAGGACTATCATTCATCATCATCATTTAATGTCTGTTGTCCATGCTGGCATGGGCTGGTAAGCTGAGGGGCTGCACCAGATTCCAGTCTGATTATATTATACTATACACACACAACAGTGTTTATATACTTTTTAGCCCCTTAACCCTTTAGTAATCACATTACTCTGTCATATATAATGCTTGTTTATTCACTTTGTTTTGAATTAATCATGCATTATCTTGTAGCTTCAAGATTTCAGTGATGTGATTGTTTTTAGAATGACATTGTAGGATAAGTGTGAGAGGTTAGATCTGCCCAGTTTGAATGTAAAACAAATAAAATATTTAGGCCCAATATGCAGGGCTGAGGAGTCGGAGTCATGGAGTCAGAGTCATGGAGTCAGAGTGGGAAACAATTAAGGAGAAACTGGAGTTGGAGTTAGTATAGTTTTACTGACTCCGACTTGCAATATCTTCATTCTTTAATATAAACCAATTATAACCTAGGGGCCTACTCAAAGTACAAGTATATGCATATGCTTTATGAGATATGTAGACCACAATCACTTAATTACATAAAGAGGAGTCGGAGGTGTCAATAGTAGAGGAGTGAGAGTCGGAGTTGAAGTTCTTTTGTTTCGACTCCACAGCCCTGCCGATATGGCTGGTTTAAATGGTGAAGGGCTATCTTGTTGAGATTTGGGTTTGAAGGCTCTAGCTATACCACCGTGACATTTTTTATATTATTTATTAAATACAGATAACTAAGAACATGACAAACTTACAGAAACGGAAAGGATTCTATCAAAAGGCTATAAAAAGGATGTAAAAGAAATAAACTGTAAGAATTCTATAAAAGAATATTGGGAAGATCTTTGTTTACCACTTCAAACATCTAAAGTACTGAAAGACCTAAAGCAACTTAACAAATGACCGTTTTATAAGAAATAAACTCAACAGCTTACATAACTCTTTGTTTTGAGATTAAAGCATTGTTTGACTATAACGTTTGAGTGACTAACATGAAAGATTACTTTAAATGAATGAAGACGATTGAAAAGTTTAGCCTTACAGCATTCATTAAAGAAAATTTGTATCTATTGAATAGGGGTTAAATCAAAAATCCAAATCCAAAACTTAGTTGGGAATAGAGTTGCTCCTTCTAGATTCTCCTTCATAGAAGACCTTAAATCTGGTTTGATTATTTTTGAGTAGCTAGCTATCAAATTAGTATTTTTGTGAGTGAAAAATTTAATGGATTTTATTAGTTTTCATTGAGTCAGAATTAGTGCAGTTTTTTTTTATTGACTCTGATGTTGACTTCAACTCCACAGTTCTATTTTCATTGAGACACAACTTTCATTGAGAGCGAGAATGAAGCTTCCCTTGTATTCAAAATTAGAAACCACAAAATGAATAATCTCCACAATATGACTAAGGGTATTCACCTGGTCAGTTAGGTAGTTTGGGAATGTATCAGACTCAATAAGTGGCATAACTTCTACAATGGCAAAAAGTGACTCCTTGTCAATGCCAACATAGTATCCATCTTTCTCTTTTGACAGACCCTACATGAAGCTGTAGAACTAAGCTGTCTCTTTACTCACTGACATTTCTTGTCTTACATTCTAAATGCTACTGTTCTTTGCCAAAGTTGCTCATCATTACTTTCTTCAAATTCTCAATGTTTTTCTTTACAAATCATGTTACACCAGCATATTTTGTGCTGAACTAAATTTTGCATATACTGTTTTATTTTTGTAATTTCCTGTAAGGGGTTATTGTGATTTTTACTCACAAATTGTCCAGAAAGTTAATTTCATTAGTGTCTGTAATACTGTAATGATACACACATCTAAGCCGCTGTGTATTGTCTGCCAGCAAAACACTTATTCAGAAGAGTGATTGATTTAATCTGTTTGTTGGCTGTCATTAATGGAGTCCACTCTGCTGCAAGCATTTGGGACAGGTATCTAATCAGAAGTTACCTTGATACCTGAGACATTGCTGCTCCCTACAGTCTATGAATCCTGATATCTTTCTCTTTCTCCAACACCAGTCTTTATGGTCCTTAAAAAAATAATAATAATAAAAAAGTCCCTAAGCATTTCCTTCTCTAAGTCATGTAAAACATGCATTTTTCTCTTGTCAGCTGTTTAGATATTATACTGGTCCTGTAGATCATATGACAGTTATAATTCTTAGTCTTCACCAAACTCTCATTTTATATCTGATATTTTTACGATAGGTTAATTGGGATTGTGTTAATGTTAGGATTAAGTCTTAATGGAAAGTAGGATATGTAACAGAACAAAAGAGAAATCATGATACAGTGTGTAGGAAATCAGTAGTGTATTGTCAAAGCCGCTCTGTGAAAGGATGTTGTTATTTTATGTTAAACCTCATGTCTGGCCAAATCTAGCTGACTTATGAAACAGCTTTGATAATACCATTATTTTTCTTTCTATCAGACACTGTATCTAAGACCAATGTATTCTTTTATTTATTTACTTATTTTTTTAAGATGTGATTTGATGGGTTCTACATCTAGTAGGTTGAATCACCGCGTGGAAGTTCCCAAATTATCTGTCACAAAGAGAATTTTTAACTTATTTTCTCCGCATATGTCTCCCTTGCTAATGGATAGTTTCTACAAATTCTCTTGAATCCAAAAGTGAAGTAAGTGGAAAAATATGAAGACTGTAGTTAAAGGGTATGATGATGGAATGGTACTGCTGGAATTGCTGATTTAGGTCTGAAGCAGCTTTTGTAGTTTCAAAGTGTGCCATTGATTGACTTTGAACCCATGATATTTGATTCTCTAATTCTGTGGATGCAATATCTTTATTGAAATTATATGATAAAATTTCTGAAGTTACAAATGGTTTAGTGCTTTGTTTAATAACTCTTTTGATTAGTTTTAATATCTGAGCTAGAGTGGTTTTCATAATGGATTGTTTGTATATTTTTATTGTGTGCCTTTGTTGTAGTTCTTTCATTTGTCTTTGATTTGATTTGTTCTGCAATTTACTAATTTATTCTTATTTCCATCGATGATGAAAGCTTTGCTTAATTCTTTGTGTGGAGCTGTGTGCAATAGAGGGTATCTACTGTAGTCTGTTATTGAGGTATAGTAGTAGCTTTACATATGTATGTGTGTGTGTGTGTGTGTATATATATATATATATATATATATACATACACATACATATATATATACATATATATAAACCACACACACAAACACTCCTGCATCCACACTTCAAAATTACATTTGTAATATACACACACACACACACACACAAATATATGTCTCAGGTTTTCACCTACCTTTCGTACCGTTTACTGTAGAGACTGTATTCTTTTTTTCTGGTGTCCTCTTACTCTAGCAATGGGATATGCTTCCTCTTTAAAAGATCCCTGGATGTTGGTGTTTTGGTAAATTCTTACAGTCGAAAATAAATGTTTGGCTTTATTTGAGTTTTTATCGAAGCAAACCTGTTGCATGGTGTTAGCCAATCAAGCAGCATAGACTATTCCACCAATCCAGCACACTGCATTTGCTCTCCTTTTCGTTTTCCAATTTCATTCATAATTATACCACACATGATCGTGTTATGGTTTTTTTTGTGTAGAGTATACTGTAATAGTTAGGACATGATACAGCTGTTCGTTCTTATTTGTAATCGAAGCTGAGATAATCAAGGTTGTTGTTGAGCCTAAGATCAAATTTTATTGAGCAGATCTATGATCAAAAGCATTGTTGTGTCCAGCCTGCCTTTTTATGTGCTATATTGGACTACCTTTATTTAACCTTTTTGTTACCATATTTCTGCTAAAATACGGTACCTTTGTTTCAATAAATTTTGAAAATGAAGAATTTCGTAAAATATCTTTGTCCTTCTTAGGCTGGTGTTTGGAATCCAATGTTACTTGAAACTTTGATGGAAGGTTTAAATTTAGATAACTTTAACCCTTTAGCATTCAGATTATTCTGTGAAATGCTTATCCACATCGTTTTAGATTAATCATGCATTTTCTTGTAGCTTCAAGATTTCGATGATGTGATTGCTTATTTCTAGAATGACATTGCAGGATAGGTGTGAGAGGCTGGATCTCACCAATTTGAACCTAAAACAGGTAGAATATTTGGGCCTGATATGACCCATTTAAATGCTAGATGGTTAAAACAGGCACTTTATGTTGGACCTAGGCGCATGTTGGACAGGTTGGTATGAAAAGGGTTAATGTTTCTTTTCCATATTCAAGTAGGTAAAATTATTATATGAGAGAGAGATTTGGCTGCAATTTCTAGCATCTCTATTGTTATGTAGAGTCTACTTCATTGGCATATGATGGTTAATGTGGACTCTTTGAGATTTATTAAATGTAGTTTGTAACCTAAAGCATAATTTAGGCTTGATAAAATAATGTTTTCACTTTTGAATTTTCACGTGCATATATATATATATATATA
>NC_068985.1:3250621-3257563 GCF_001194135.2 Octopus bimaculoides | reverse complement strand
ATATATATATATATATATATATATATATATAAAGAATATGAGGGATTTAGGTCACTGATGATCTGAAGGAACAGGTATGTTGTGTAAATGCTATAATTGGTCATCTGTTATGTTCTGAGTTCACAGTTGAGGCTGGAGCTAGGGAACCGTAGTAGGCTTCCAAGTTAGCAGGAGGGACTCCAACCATGTTTCGTGGTTCGCTACCTCAACAGTTCCTTTATAGGATCCAGTGGCTAAAGATATCATCAAGAGGAACTATGTCTGGTTTTGGCCCCTACTCCTCGACTGTTTTCGATGTGGCAGGGACCCACTTTTCGGAGGTGCCTTCAGCTCTGGTGTTGAGTGTGTATTTTTCTTTCCCTTTTTCCTTTGGCCTTTTTTTTCTTTGGTTTCTTCAGTGCAGTGTCAACGAATGTCAGCGAGCAAATGACCATCCTGCCAAATTTCCCTTTGAATACTCGCAGGTAGGCTCCAGCAGCCAGCACCAGCTAATTGTCACATGACATTATCTAAGTTTCAACTGACCAATGGAGGGGAAGGATGTGTAGTTTTGGCCCGTGCTCTCTCTTAACCTTCCTTCTAACAGTGTCGTGTTAGTTTCAGTTCCAGCAGCCAGAGCTGCTATATATATTAGACTGTACCCATGGTGGAGCACAGTTTGGAGAATTTTAGTCAAATGAATTGACCCCAGTATATTTATTTTTTAAACCTGGTACTTATTCTGTTGGTCTTTTGCTGAACTGCTAAGTCATGATAATGTAAACACACCAACACTGGTTGTCAAGTGGTGTTAGGACACACACACACAATGGGCTTCTTTTAGATTCCATCTATCAAATCCACTCATAAGGTTTCGGGTGACCTTGAGGCTATAGTAGAAGATATTTGTCCAAGGTGTCACACAATGGGACTGAACCCAGAACCATGTGGTTGGAAAGCAAAACTTCTTACCATGCTTGCGCCTTATTCCAAATAATTGTTTTAGTGTTCAGATATTTAATTTATGTTTGTAGGTATTTGTAGGCGATGTTGCATGTGGTGAAAAATTTTACTTTTTGCTTGGTCAGTTTTAACATCTATTTTACTGAGTAGGGTCTTTTGTTTTTGGTACGTATGCTTCATTTTCTAATATCAAAGCTAATTCTTTGACTGGTTTGTTATATTTTTATCCATTGTAAAAATTTGAGACTAGTTCTAGCATAGCTAATGATGAAATATATGGGGCAAAGAGGGAAACTTATCCTGCAAGCAGTGTGGAGCAACTTTTTGCATCTTGACCTGCATTTTGACTAGATTCTCTAAGACACTGGGAGAAGGCTTATACAAATGGAAGTACAAGAAATTACCAAATGGACAGACCTACAGAGAGTTTAGCTCAGAGTAATGAGAAAATTTGCTCCAGCTTCACAAAGAAAGTTTTTTGCTGACCTGTTTGGCAAACCAAAAAGCAAGAGGTTGGTATGTTTCCAGGAAGAGGTGATGAGCAGAGTAGCAGCGGTGTACGGTGAGCCCATCCCAGAAGAAAAATTCCATTGGGAGATGGTCTCTTCCTCCTGTCAGTGCTCAAACACTCCGCATCCTTTTCAACATAGAAGATTTCGCTTTAAACAAAGTAAGGACAGTGGTTTCAAAAAGCTGGGCAGGATATGCTGTAGAGTCATTTATCACCACTTAAAGGATTTACAAAAACTGCCCATTGCTCTTAAGGAAGCGAGCAAGACTTTTACATTTGATTTAGAAGCAGGCTCTGGGCACTCGCTGAGGGCTGTTTTGTATGAAAAGATAAGAACTCAACAGGATTTGACCAGTTTTGAGAGATCTCTGTTAGATGTTTAGGGATGGTTCCCATGTAAAGGCAGTAAGACTTGCCCATCAGAGACAATTGCCCTTGACAGAACTCTAGAGTACTGACAAGGGAAAATTGTCCTCTTTCATGCCATTACTGACCTCCTGCTGATCCTTAATAATTTCAAAATGTAGGGCAAAGAGGAGGGCTCATCTTGCGAGCAGTGTGGACCAACTTTTTGCACCCTGGCCCACATTTTGACTAGATGCTCCAGAAGGCATGACAAGGTCCTTGCAGAAATTGCCAAATGGACAAACATGCAGAGGGCTTAAGATCAACAAACAGCAACTCTCATCACCCATGGGTATCAGATTCCTAAGGAAAGGTGACAAGGCTTCTGAGATGAAAGCACCAATAGGAGACCCATTTTGTATTTTGCATCTAGCCTCAGACTAGGAGATGCGAATGAACTGCAAAGGCAGATTCTGACAGAAAAGTTGTTGCTCTTTTGTGGTTGAACTTCTAAAACCCTGGGTGGACAGACTTGACGTTCCTCATCAGCCAAAGAAAACCACACATCAGGATTTGGTTGATTTGGTAAGTGCCAAAGGATGGCAGCCAGCCTCAGTCTGTACTGAGGCTGCCTGGAACCCTTCTGCAAAAAAAGACTAATTCACTTCTCGCTGCCCCATTCAGGAAGCATACAGGTTAACGGGTGAAATGCTTGTGACCCTGAGAGACCTGCTGATGATGCATAAAGGTTTCTCAACACTGGTAGATTTGGAAGGGATTGTAATACTCCTGGGTATTGTAGTTTCTGTGTTAGGCAAAGCTTTTTTGTTGTTTATTTAACATGTATTATTTGTAAAAAGAAATTGTACTGAATATCTATGTGTTTCTCAGTTTGGATATATTTCTTGTGTGTCAGTTTGTACTAGAAATATGTTAGCATTATGTTTCACCACTTAATGCATAGAGGATATTTTATAATTATTGTAGCTAATTTCTTTTAATTGAACTGATGGCTGATCTGGGAATATATCAGTGATATGATTGCTTTGTGTTAGTTTTTCTTTATACACTCTAAACAAAAAAGCTAGAGATTAAAAATATTAAGTGCTTTGTTACACTTTTTCATGTGAGTTGTAATGTTAATTTTGGATCATAAGTGAAACTTAATATGTTTTTTTATGATTACCATTATAATTATTGTGAGGTATCTGGTGTAGAAAAGATGCAGATTGAGTTTGCTGTAGTTTTATTTGTTTTGCATTAAAATATATGAAAGTGTAGTTGTTTGTATTTTGCATTGTTTAATGTCTGTATACAATGCTTATATGTTGTAATATATACGAGTGTGTCATCATCACCATCATCCTAGTTTAATGACTACTTTTCCATGTTTACATGACTCAGACCGAATTTGTTGAGGCAGGTTTATTACAGCCAGTGCCTTTCCTTTTCCAACTGCGACCAGTTTCCAAGCAAGGTGATATTACCTCATGGCCAGACATGTTTTTTTGATAATGTTCATGCGATGTCTAGACAAGCGCGTGCGCACACACACGCACACACACACACACACCTTTCAGCATTCATCTATCAAATCCACCCAGAGGCTTTGGTCTAGCAGAGCTTAGAGTAGCAGTGGGACTCAACTCATGACCACATGTTTGGGAAGCTTTAGTGTGTGTGTATATATATATTTATATATCATCACCACCATCATTTAACGTTTGTTTTCCATGCTGGTATGGTTTGGATGGTTTGACAGGAGCTGTCCAGACAGAGAGCTGTCCAGGCTCTATTTGTCTGTTATGGCATGGTTTCTATGGCTGGATGATGCCCTTCCTGACACCAACCACTTTACAGAGCATGCTGGGTGCTTTTATGTGGCACTGGCATGGGTACTTTTATGTGGAACCAGCATGGGTGTTCTTATGTGGCACTGGCACAGGTGCTCTTATGTGGCACCAACACTGGTGCTTTTGTATGGCACCAGCACCCACAAACCTGCAAGATTAGGATCTTTTGGCTGAGCAAGGGATGTAGAGAATATGGCTGTATGCATGGACAGCCATGATTTTACTTAACCTAACATATCTTTTCATGCACAGCAAACCACCAGGAATCTTGGTCCCTTGTCATCTCCTCTTTAAGACCCAATACCCGAAGATTCTTTCTCACCACTTATATCATCGTTTTAATAAAAAATGTGAATTTGGATTTTCTCTCTTGATTTTTACCACGAAACAAGAAAAGCCAACTGTTTTCTTGTAAGATTTTCTGATATTCAAACCTTGATTATGATCAAATCAATATCTTCACATCATTCATTTCTCACATGAAAACCAGACAGACTAGCTTTGAGTAGATATTAACTGGAATCAGACTTTCTTCTAATTAATTATTAAGACAAAAAAAAGAAAAAAAAAAAACCTATCACAAGGTCATTGTACTGAATGGCAAAGATTCACTCACAAAACTCTTCAATCACAAGTTTACAGTTACACTCCTCCTCCTCCTCCTCTTCGATGCAAGTCTTATCTCTCGGATCCTGCTCTTAACACTTGTCATGAGAAATATCAAGAGAACTGTAACCCTCTGAACATAATTTATTAAAGTGGTCCTCTGTATAAACTGATTTCTAAAAGAACTGAACATATTCTAAGATATACAAAAAAAAAAAAAAATCTGTTTTTATGCCCATTTTTTCCTGCTGGTATAAATTAGATATATTTATAGTATTACTAGCTTCTCTAAGATCACATGAAACTGCCTTGCTCCAAGATATCTTTGAGCTTTAACTCTCCAAGTCTATAGGGAACAGTTTCCTGTATATTCTTTGTGTTTTGGTTTCACCAGTGAAATGCAGTGTAATGAACCTGCTCTCAAGTTTTTTGAGGTTTATGTCTGCTTTATGTATTCTCTATGATCAATCTACAGCATCTACATCCACCCTGCTAGAAACATTTTAAGTTCATGCCGACAAAATTAAGTAACAACTTTTATTACAATGTGTATGTGTGTGTGTGTTTCAAATGCTTTTTCTCATTCTTGGATTTTCATTCAATAACAGGATGTTTTGATGGATAATGCTGTATGTTTCTGTATTTTTTGGGTTGTATATTGTGATTTAAGCTGGAGTGTTTGGTGTATTGGAATTGCTTTCTGCTCTTCATGATCCTTCAATATCTATTGCTTTGGCACATTCTCTCTTCTATTATCAATTAACATTGTTAGGTATTGTCTATTAAGTAGTATTTGTTAAATGATTACCAATTATCAAAAATTATTAAAAATCAGTATCTTTGTCTACATTGAAAAGCTTTCACAGACAATGAATTATGAACTTTGAATGCAAAACCAGGCATTTTTATGTTCTAGCTGTAGAATACTTCCACAGTGGGACTCATCTGACTTGTGGGTGTGTGTCTTAATGTGTGTGTATGCACACACACACACACACACACACACACACACACTATATATGATGATATGTATGTATATATGTATATATATATATATATATATATATATATATATATATATATATATATATATATATATATATAATCATGGTATCAATCACAACCAGGCCATGAAATGCTGTTACACACCTGGTCACAATGTTTCCATTTTTGTCTTGATTGCGCCATTCTTTTCCATCTTGACCCAAATTGCTCGACCAAATTGTCTTCCCATTGATGTGGACGCATTCCAAATTACCTTTTCCAGTCTCTTGGATTACCAGTTGGCAACTGCATGGGTCCACCTGTGGTCCGTGAACCTTGCAATATGTCTGGCCCTGTGAAACTTGTACTTTTGGTACTCAGCTCCATTCTTGAATTACCTCATTTTAAATGCGGTCTCTTAGTGATATTCCTAGCATGGATCTTTCCATGGCCCCCTGCATCTCAACCAACCAATGTTCTATCCTCTTTGCAGCAGTCCACGTCTCACTTGCATCTAAGAGCACAAGTGGGATTGAAGACTCTGGCACATTTGGCATTGTCTACCTTTGTTTGGAGCACATCCTTTACTGAGTTAAATGCTTTCCATCTTACTCATATTCCTTTTGAGGTTTCTGTATCACTGCACATATTCGTTGTGTGTCCCGATGTAGACATCCTCCTTTACCTCCTCAATTTCATTGCTTTCCACCTTTATTCAAATTTGTGCTACGTCTTCCAACTGCATATATTTTGTTTCCATGTGGCTAATTCTAAGGCCTACAGCTAAGCTCTGAGTTTTCAGCTCTGTCAGCAGCTGATCAGGTTTCAGTGATGAGTACAGTGTTGTCTGAAAATATATATATATATATATAAGTGTGTGAGGGCATATGACCTAGTGGTTAGGGTGTTGGACTCACGATTGTGAGATCATGGTTTCGGTTCCTAGACTGGGTGATGTGTTGTGTTCTTGAGTAAAACACTTCATCTCATGTTGCTTTGTGATCACTTTGACACCTGACGTGTGGCACACCTGTGCACCTGTTCAGACAATGTTGATTTGATAAAGAGAGTGAGCTAATGTGCAGTACGAACATTTGATCACTAGAAACAATTCATTTGTGCAGGTTGTTTGGAAAAAGCTGAATGCTCGTTTGTCGTCTTCGACAGGAGAATCCACCACCATAAATATATATCATCATCGTTTAACATCCGTTTTCCATGCTGGCATGGGTTGGACGGTTTGACTGAAGTCTGGAGAGCCAGCAGTTGCACCAGGCTCCAATCCGATCTGGCAACGTTTTTACAACTGGATGCTCTTCCCAACACCAACCACTCTGATAATATAGTGGGTGCTTTTTACATGCCACCAGCACAGGAGCCAGTCAGGTGAGCCTGGCATCGATCATGTTCAGTTAATGCTTTTTACGTGCCACCGTCACGGGGTCCAGTCAGTGGGTACTGGCATTGGCCACATTCGGATGGTGCTTATATATATATATATATATATATATATATATATATATCATCATCATCATCATCGTTTAACGTCCGCTTTCCATGCTAGCATGGGTTGGACGATTTGACTGAGGACTGGTGAAACCGGATGGCAACACCAGGCTCCAATCTAAATTTGGCAGAGTTTCTACAGCTGGATGCCCTTCCTAACGCCAACCACTCAGAGAGTGTAGTAGGTGCTTTTAC
>NC_068985.1:3242200-3249590 GCF_001194135.2 Octopus bimaculoides | reverse complement strand
ACATCTTATAGAGTTACTACCTACTCCTTTTCTACATACTGAGCAGGGCCATCTACCTGAAGGGGTTTGTGTTTTATCTACCTTCCTACTTATTAGGATTTTGGTTTTAGCTGGGTTGACTCTAAGGCCCTTCAATTCTAGACCTTGCTTCCACACCTGAAACTTCTCCTCTAGTTCTGATAGTGACTCCGCAATTAGGGCAAGGTCATCAGCATAGAGGAGCTCCCAGGGGCAACCTGTCTTGAACTCCTCTGTGATTGCCTGGAGGACTATGATAAATAAGAGGGGGCTGAGGACGGAACCTTGGTGGACCCCTACCTCTACCCGGAATTCATTGCTGTACTCATTTCCAACCCTCACCTTACTGGCAGCACACACACACATATATGAATTGGTATATTGTATGACAGATGTGACCATTAATTGTTGAACATCTGTAGTGACTGGAAAGAAACAAGTTGAGTATAATTCATTAGATGAGCAATACATTATCTTGGACGGAAAGCAGTGCAAATGATTTGAAAAAGTGGTTCACAACTAAAGTCATCACTCAGTATGTGCAGCGGAAGAGTACCAAGTTATGCATTTAATTAAAATGGACAACTGCAGACGGGTGAAAAATCTTCCATGTACTGGCAAGCCTCTTGGCAAGGGAAATTGAGACGGGTGTGGCAAGTGGTGGGAATGTTGAACCTCATTGTCGAGGCACACAACCAATAAGTGTAGTTGTTGGCCTCTGATCTTTTCTTTGCTGTTTATTCTTTATGAACTTTACAGATAAGCTGTTATTTCCATCAAAAACAACTTACTCAGGTATGCACATAGGAACAAATTTGACTGTTCCCTTTTGTTCTGCATACAAATTAGTTTTGGGGGTGATTGTATTGATCAAAACTCAAAGGAAAAGTTGAAGGGAAAAAAAAATAACACTTAATGGGTTTTACATCATCATAAAGGTTATTTTGGACCAACATTTGGCATGGTTGAAACCGAAGCTGATGATGTAGATAGAAAATAAAATAAAAACAAAACTGTTTTCTGATTTGCAAACTCTCTTTCATTGAGAACCTGCAGATCTTTGCTCCTTCTGTCTCTTTAATAACTGCTGCAACATCGATTTGCTTCTTGTAATTTACAGACTATTACAACCAGAATAACTTTCTTTATTTTGTCACATATTGAGCCTGTTTCTTTAATAATTACATCATACATTACATGCAGTACTTTTTTTCTAAGATCGCCTCATTATGGAAATATCAGTCTTTTCATGTATTTCCTCCAAACAGGGATTTCTTATTGAAGCATTAACTACACCAATACCACTCATTCTTTTTTTATTTATGCAATCTGAGAATGCACTTCATTGCCCATGGGTAATATGCCGTCTCTTTAAACCTTTCAATAAAAGTGTGTGCATGTGGACATGTGTATTTGTGCATGCATGTATACATGGAGGAAAAAATAATTGTATGCATGCATTTATGCAAGGACTTATGCAGGTTTGTTGAAAAAGATATGCATGTATCTCTGATACTGTATCTAACTTTAAACATTTTTAAAGTGTTAAAATTTCTAAATCAAAAGCTCAGTCTGTAAGTATTCATCATCATCATCATCATCATCATCATCATTTAATGTCCATTTTCCATGTTGGCATGGCTTGACAGGAGCAGGCCAGCCAGAGAGCTGCCTGGGCACCATTTGTCTGTTCTGGCATGATTTCTATGGCTGGATGATGCCCTTCCTAATGCCAGCTACTCTACAGAATGTGCTGGGTGACTTTTATGTGGCACTGACATGAATGCTTCACATATGGCACTAGCATGAGTGCTCTGCACGTGGCACTGGCACAAGTGTTTTTCTATGTGTTGCCTGTATGAGTGCTATCCACATGGCACTGGCATGTGTGCTTTTTTCATTGCTCCAACAGGGGCTGTAAAGGGCTTTCTTGTATGCATGAATAGCCCCAATTTTACTTAACCTGACGTACCTTTTCAAACAGCAAATTGCCATAAGTCTCAATCTCTTGTCATCTCCTCAGTGAGGCTTAATACCTGGAGATACTTTCTCATCACCTCGTCCTATGTCTTCCTGGGTCTACTGTTTCTGCAGGTTCCCTCCTGAAATACTTGAATTCTTATTAGTTTATCCAAATGTTTTTAAGTATCTCACGTTGTGAGATTCAAAAATAGTAATTTTCTTATCTTTACTTGTGGTCAGATTATTGTGGAAATTGGCTGAATTGCAGAAAAGACTTAAATATTTTTAAAAAGTAAGTACTAAAAGTAATGTTGTGCATGTGCGGCAATTAATTAATTACAAAATAACTAAAAGACAGATAGATATATACAAAAGATGATGGAAAGAAAGATCATCATCATCATTTAACGTCTGCTCTCCATGCTAGCATGGGTTAGGCAGTTTGACAGGAGCTGATGAGCCGAAGAGCTGCATCAGGTTCCAGTTTGATTTAGCATGGTTTCTACAGCTGGATGCCCTTCCTAACGCCAACCACTCCAGGAGTCTAATGAGTGCTTTTACATGCCACCGGCATGGGTGCCATTTACATGACATTTTCAATTACCACGACTATGATTCACTGGGGAGTGCCATTTACATGGCACTGGCAACGGCCACGGCTATGATGCATAGGTGCCATTTACATGGCACTAGCAGCAACCATGACTACAATTCATGGGTGCCATTTACAAGGCACTGGGAATGACCATGGCTCATGGGTTTCATTTACATGGCACTACCAACGACCATGACTATGATGCATGGGTGCCATTTACAAGGCACTGGCATCGACCATGATAGAACCTGCATAATAAAAAAAATCAAGAAAAATATTTTGCAAAATCTATCAACATGTGTGTTGATGTTATTGAACTGTACAGGATATAAATAAATGAGCATGGGTACATAAAATGCACCCATGCTGGTGCCACATATAAAGCATTGGTGTTGGGAAGACCATCCAGCTGTAGAAACCATGCCAGAACAGACAATCAAAGCCTGATGCAGCTCTCCGGCTTGCTAGCTCCTGTCAATCCATCCAACGCATGCTGACAGCATGATGATGATGATGATGATGATAGAGGAAGGGATTAGAATTTTCTCTCTTCAATTATAAGGTTCAAAATTTCCTTTAATATGAGTTATAAACAAGGGTTTGTTAAGTTTATTCAGTTTCAGGTGGGATAGGACTGTCAGACAGGTCTAGTGCCATATGGGTCCGTACTGTGCAAGATGTTAAAGGTCAAACTTTGGAGCAAAAATTAAAAGTGTATGATGCACGGATTAAGACATGGTGCAAGTTCCATTTGAAACTTCATTGTGTGCATTATTGCTTTTTATTGTAGAAAGTAACAGACAATTGTTGCACATGTGAGGGAAAATATAATGGAGATTGAACGGGAGATCATATTGTAACAAACTCTGTAAACTCACACCATGTCTGCTTTTCTCTCTCTCTCTCTGCATTATATGTGTGTGGGTATATGTGTGTGCATACGTGTGTGTATGTATATAAATATATATGTGTATATATAAAGCTAACATACACACACATATATACATGATATTTAGCTTTTTAGCTGTCAAATTGCATCAAGATGGACTATCTAATAATTGGATATAATATTAGTATTTGATATATATTATACTGAACGGAGTAATGTTCTGAATGGTTATCTTCAAGATTGTTGAGAGCCAAAAGTTTGCTACCAATGTGTGATTGAAATAGATTTGGATATATAGTGATGTTATCAGATCTTCATGACTTTTTTATGTTGTATAATTTTGTGTTGCTTTCATTGATAAGAGCTAAATATAACATCTGGTGCGGCAGCAGTGACTCTTCCACTTGCGACTTTTGCTCCCCTTTTCTTCTATATGTCAAAGATTCTTTAGTTTCATTTGATCAAAGATTATCCCTTTTCTTTTAGGTGATCAGATATTAAAAACCTCTTTGAATCTCTAATACCCTTATGTAGCACTCAGCTTGTATGTGAGCTCATTTGCTCATTTGATTTCATAAAATTTTAACTTGATTAAGGCTGTCTCACTGGTGCTTTTAAACTTACATAATCATCATCATCGTCATCATCATCGTTTAACGTCCGCTTTCCATGCTAGCATGGGTTGGACGATTTGACTGAGGACTGGTGAGCCAGATGGCTACACCAGGTTCCAATCTGATTGGGCAGAGTTTCCTAACGCCAACCACTCCGAGAGTGTAGTGGGTGCTTTTATGTGCCACCGGCACGAAGGCCAGTCAGGTGGTAATGGCAACGGCCATGCTCAAAATGGTGTATTTTACGTGCCACCTGCACAGGAGCCAGTCCAGTGGCACTGGCAACGACAAAACTTAATGTCACACTTCTACTATCTATGTTTTACAATCAAAAGTAAAAGTCTCTTTGCATTATACATCGTCTGAACAAAATGTCATGTGTGTATAATGTGAAGCAAATTATCACAACATTGTTTAGGCAGACTATTGTTGTGAAGGAGTTAGGTGAGCTGTTGCAGTGACCAAGTAACTGTTTTCATTATTACAATTTAATGTTCGTTTTCCATGCTGGCATGTGTTAGACAGTTTGACAGGAGCCGGCCACCTGGAGAGCTACATCAGGCTCCATTCATTTATTTCGGCATGGTTTCTATGGCTGGATACCTTTCTGAATGTCAACCACTTTACAGAGTGTGCTGGGTGCTTCTAACATGGCACTAGCAGTATTGCCTTAGTTAAAATGTTAGTTTTTCATAACAATTTTTTTTTTTTTTTTCAAATATCAATAAAGCATGTTTTGTTTGAGATCTTTTGGCATGGATGGAAAATTTTAAGATGTGGATGTTTATATGCAAAAAATTACCTCAGAAACAATCGCTACATAGTCATTGATTACAAATTTATCTGAATTGAAAAAAAAAAAGTAGTTGTACAAATTTTGACAGAGGCAAATCTTGGCTGGTTGACATTGTAGATGCTACAGCTAAAGAATTTATACATTGTTTTTCATTTGTCTTTGAGAAGTAGATCAAGGTTAATACAACAAGGATGCTTTTGAAATGAGAAAGTTCATGAAAGATATCATGACAGTTTTTCACATGTAAACTCTGGCTCAATGACATCGTTTCTACAATGGTGGAAAGTTCTTTTTGATGCAAGCAAACCTCGCCAGTGCTGGTGCCATATAAAAAAACATCCAGTCTACTCAGTAAAGCGGTTGACTTTAGGAAGGGTTCCAGCTGTAAAAACCATGCCAAACTAGACAGTGGTGCTTGGCACTGTCCTCAGGCCTACCAGCTCCTGTCAAAATGTCCAACCCATTCAGCGTGGAAGACGGATGTTAAATAACGATGATGATGATAAAAGACACAATTTACTTGTGAAATTGGAATTTAAGCATTCTCATTTTGTAAAAATTCTACCTATCAAGATAGTAATAATGTAACTGTTGTCGCTAATGATTTCATAGCCTTTTCTGTTAAATTTTTCACCTACTGTCTATAAGACACCAGGTAATTTCACAGTGTAACAAAAGAAATAGTATTAGTTATATAAGAAGAAAGTAGATTTCAGCTGTTTAAATTGTATCAACTATTCATTTCATCATAAACTCTTTGATTTGCTCATATATTTTTTGGTTTCACAGAATCTTCATTGGCATCGTTAATTTTTCTCCTGCAAGCTTCTTTCTCTTTTGCATGCTTTGTTATTTATTCTAGGTTATTCTTTTGAGAATTGTCTTCACGTTGATCCACCCCCACCCCCTTTTTGTTATGCTTTTGGATATTTATTGAATGATGTCTTCATTCTTAGTTCCTGTTGATCACACACCCAATATGGCCATGAAAATATTCTTGACTTTCTTAAAAGATTTTCTGTTAGTTTAATAGAATTACAAAATACTAATTATCTAAAGCTAGTTTGTATTCTTTTTTTTTTTTGTTTCTTTTAATTAGATTTACTTCTTTTGAACTATTTTTTTTCTTAGAGAAAATGAGAAATCTTTCTCTATTTTCTTCTACTTTTGCCTTTCAGCAGTCGTTATCAGAAACATTTTTATCTTTCTGACAATTTTTGATTCTTTCAACAATCCTTTGTTCCAGTGTTGTGTTTTCTGTTAAGCCTATTCTTATTTTGAATTATTCTCTCAGTTTTCCTTTGAGAAATTTAAAGAATTTAGAACTGTTCTGTCTTTAATATAAATGGTGAAACAAAGCCGTGGCTGTCAAGTTTCATGTCATTATCTTAGGCATGGATTAGACTTGACTGATCTGGAGGGTAGCTGACAAAGAGAACAGAAAGTTGATCATGATGATTGCTATTTTGGTGGAATTATAGATTCTGAATGTGTGTTTGTTTGTTTGTGTGTGTGTGTGTGTGTGTGTGAGAGAGAAAGAGAGGGAGATCACCATTTAATGTCTGTTTTCTATGCTGGCATGGGTTGGTTGGTTTGACAGGGGCCGCACCAGTTTCCATAGTCTGTCTTGGCATGGTTTCTATGGCTGGATGTCCTTCCTAATGCCAACTATTTAACAGAGTGTACTGGGTGCTTTTTATGTGGCACCATCACTAGTGCTTTTAACGTGGTACCAGCCATATATATATATATATATATATATATATATATATATATATACACACACATATGTTAAACTTTTGCAAAGAAAGCACAATGATTTGAAGTTTTGGCTTACTGGTCATCATCACCATTATCCTCATTTTAATGTCCACTTTTCCATGCTTACACTGGTCGGATGGAATTCATTGAGGCAGAGTTTTTGCTATACCCAGATTCCCTTACTGTTTGTTAACCATCACCCATTTCCAGGCAAGGTAATGCTTCCCCATGGCCAGATATGTTTTTTAGAGAAGACTGGAAATGAGCAGTTTTGCGTATATAATGGTGATGTATGTTTACAACGATCATATAATTTCAAGGGTACACATAAACATCAAATGAGCTTCTTGCAGTTTCCATTTTCTTTGCTTGGAGCTTCCTTCGTCCTGCAATTGCTGCATGAATTCTGGCATGCACATGCAGTCAGAACACCTGCTGTGTCCTTGCCTTCTGGACATGGCTACTTAGTCTCAGTTGCTGTTGTCCATGCCCTGTCTCACAGCTTTTACAGTGTTCACGAAGCATTGAGCAGCAGACATGATGTCAGCATTTTGATGCCTGGCATGAATCATTATGATACAGCTGACTCTTTTCCAATATTCAGACGACTTTTCAGTCCTCCATGTCAGCTGCCTTTTCTTCCTTTACAACTTTAATCTTTGTGCTGACCAATACATCAAACTATTTGACATTAAGGAAAAAAAAAAAAAAAAAAATCAAATTTAGTTTGAACATCCAGGGTACTGGGTGCTTTT